>NC_053028.1:646953461-647084183 GCF_003073215.2 Triticum urartu | reverse complement strand
ATCTTGCAAGTCTATAGTCACCTACTATGTGTTATGATCCGGCAACCCCGAAGTGACACTAATCGGGACCACCCCCGGTGATGACCATAGTTTGAGGAGTTCATGTATTCACTATGTGCTAATGCTTTGTTCCGGTTCTCTATTAAAAGGAGGCCTTAATATCCCTTAGTTTCCGATAGGACCCCGCTGCCACGGGAGGGTAGGACAAAAGATGTCATGCAAGTTCTTTTCCATAAGCACGTATGACTATATTCGGAATACATGCCTACATTACATTGATGAATTGGAGCTAGTTCTGTGTCACCCTATGTTATGACTGTTACATGATGAACCGCATCCGGCATAATTATCCATCACTGATCCGATGCCTACGAGCTTTCCATCCATTGGTTTACGGTTATTTACTTTCCCGTCGCTACTGTTACAATCACTACAAAATACCAAAAATATTACTTTGCTTTCATTACTCTTTTGTTACCGTTGCCACCACTATCATATTACTTTGCTACTAAACACTTTGCTGCAGATACTAAGTTTCCAGGTGTGTTTGAATTGACAACTCAGCTGCTAATACTTGAGAATATTCTTTGGCTCCCCTTGTGTCGAATCAATAAATTTGGGTTGAATACTCTACCCTCGAAAGCTGTTGCGATCCCCTATACTTGTGGGTTATCAAGACTAATTTCTGGCGCCGTTGCCGGGGAGCATAGCTCTATTCTTTGAGTCACTTGGGATTTATATCTGCTGGACACTATGAAGAACTTGAAAGACGCTAAGATAACAATTTATCCCTCAACTACGAGGGGAGGTAAGGAACTGCCATCTAGCCTTGCACTTGATTCACCTTCTGTTATGAGTAAGCTTGCGACACCTAAACCTGCTTCTGCTATTCGTTCTGATATGTTGCATGTTATTGCTGATGCCACTTCTGCTATGCATGATACTTATGATGAAACTACTTCTATGCCTGATACTACTGTGCCCCTTAGTGAATTTCTAGATGAAGAAATTGCTAGGGCTAGAGAGAAAGAAATTATTGAATCTGATTATAATGATGAAAGTGATGATGAAGATAGGCCTGTTATTCCTGATGGTTATGTTTTTGATAGGGAATCTTCTGCCGCTATTTTAGCTTGCAAAGATCGTCATGAACTTAAAAGGCTATTAATTAAATGGAACAAAGAATCTCTTAAAGATAAAATGAGGCCTGACCCTGCTTTTGCTACTTCGCCTATCTGTGTTCCCAATAAGGATTATGAATTCTCTGTTGATCCTGATATAATTACTTTGGTTGAATCTGATCCTTTTCATGGCTATGAATCTGAAACTGTTGTGGCACATCTTACTAAATTAAATGATATAGCCACCCTGTTTACTAATGATGAGAAATCACGCTACTTTTATATACTTAAAATATTTGCGTTCTCATTAAAGGGTGATGCTAAGATATGGTTTAATTCTCTTGATCCGGGTTGTGTGCGTAGTCCCCAGGATATGATTTATTACTTCTCTTCTAAATTTTCCCTGCTCATAAGAAACAAGCTGCTTTAAAGGAAATATACAACTTTGTGCAAATTAAAGAAGAGAGTCTCCCACAAGCTTGGGGGAGGCTTCTCAAGTTACTTAATGCTTTGCCTGATCATCCTCTTAAGAAAAATGAAATACTTGATATCTTTTATAATGGACTAACCGATGCTTCCAGAGATTACCTGGATAGTTGTGATGGTTCTCTTTTCAGGGAAAGAACACCGGATGAAGCTAAAATTCTATTGAATAATATGTTGACAAATGAAAATAATTGGGCACCTCCTGAGCCAGTTCCTGCTCCAATTAATGATCCTATTCCTAAACCAACTCCGAAGAAGAGAGGTGTTCTATTTCTCAGTCCTGAAGATATGCAAGAGGCAAAGAAATCTATGAAAGAAAAAGGTATTAAAGCTGAAGATGTTAAGAATTTACCTCCTATTGAAGAAATACATGGTTTTAATTTACCGCCTGTCAAAGAAACATATGATCTTAATCCTTTACCTATTGAAGAACCTCCTGATCCTGATAACCCGACACAGGTAGTAAAGGTAAATTCTCTCTATAGATTTGATGAAGGTGATATTCCTTATTATAAGTCTGCTAGACAATGCCTTGATGAGTTCGATAACTTTATTGTCAAACAAGAAAATTTCAATGCTTATTTTGGTAGACAATTGAAATACGATTCCGATATGATTAAACGCTTGGGTGTTTATATGGCTAATATTAGAGGTGAACTTAAACTTGTTAGCAAACATGCTTCTATGGTTACCACTCAAATAGAACAAGTACTTAAAGCTCAAAAAGAATTGCTCGATGAAATTAATAGTAAGAAAAATGATTATGCTCTTAGAGTGGCTACTAGAACTGGTAGAATGACTCAGGAACCTTTGTATCCTGAAGGCCACCCTAAGAAAATTGAGCAAGATTCTCAGAGAAATAATATTGATGCACCTAGTTCCTCTAAAAAGAAGAAAAAGAAAGATGATAGAACTGTGCAAACTTCTAGTGAACCTATTGCTGAACCACCTGATAATCCAAATGATATCTCTATGTCTGATGCTGAAACACAATCTGGTAATGAACATGAACCTAATGAAAATGTTAGTGATGATGTTCATGAGGATGCTCAACCTAGTAATGATAATGATGTAGAAACTGAACCTGCTGTTGATCTTGGTAACCCACAATCAAAGAATCAACGTTATGATAAGAGAGACTTTGTTTCTAGGAAACATGGTAAAGAAAGAGAACCTTGGGTCCAGAAACCCATGCCTTTTCCTCCCAAACCATCCAAGAAAAAGGATGATGAGGATTTTGAGCGCTTTGCTGAAATGATTAGACCTATCTTTTTGCGTATGCGATTGACTAATATGCTAAAAATGAATCCTTATGCTAAGTACATGAAAGATGTTGTTACAAATAAAAGAAAGATACCGGAAACTGAAATTTCCACCATGCTTGCTAATTATACTTTTAAGGGTGGAATACCAAAGAAACTTGGAGATCCAGGAGTACCTACTATACCAAGCTCCATTAAAAGAAATTATGTTAAAACTGCTTTATGTGATCTTGGAGCCGGTGTTAGTGTTATGCCTCTCTCTTTATATCGTAGACTTGACTTGAATAAGTTGACACCTACTAAAATATCTTTGCAAATGGCTGATAAATCAACTGCTATACCTGTCGGTATTTGTGAGGATGTGCCTGTTGTGGTTGCAAACATTACTATTTTAACGGACTTTGTTATTCTTGATATTCCCGAGGACGATAGTATGTCTATTATTCTTGGAAGACCTTTTCTTAATACTGCAGGGGCTGTTATTGATTGCAACAAAGGCAATATCACTTTTCATGTTATTGGTAATGAGCATACGGTACACTTTCCGAGGAAACAACCTCAAGTTCATAGTATCAACTCTATTGGAAATATTCGATCGATTATATTTGGAGGTTTTGAATTTCCTCTTCCTACTGTCAAAAAGAAATATGATATACTTATTATTGGGGATGTGCATATCCCTGTTGAGGTAACCTAGTGTTATTCGAAATTTCTCCGGTTTCATGTTAATCGGAATGAGTTTGTTAACAGGACTTGATCAACCTTGTTAGTGGATTCCTTTTGATGAGCATGAGATGGATGAAACTAGAAGCACAACCTTATGTACCCTCTCTATACTTTCTGTTATTTAGTTGAAATAAAGTAAAAATAGTATTTTTCTGTCTGTTTCCTGATTTATCCGTGCAATATAAAAATATCCCGAAAATAAAAGTCCTTAGAATGACATGCCAATTTAATACGATTTTTTTGGGAATATTTGAGGATTTATGGTGCAAAAATCACCGCGGGGGGAGCTGCCACCTGGCCACGAGGGTGGAGGGCACGCCCTACCCCCCGGGCGTGCCCCCCTGCCTCGTGGGCCCACGGTGGCCCTCCTCCACTTATCCCAGCACCCATCCTGTTCTTCTTCCTCACACAAACACGAAAAACCAACTCAAGCACGAGTTCCAGCCCTCTTTGCTGTAATTTCCGATCTCCTTGCTCAAAGCACCTCTCGCAAAACTGCTTGGGGAGATTGTTCCTTGGTATGTGACTCCTCCATTGGTCCAATTAGTTTTTGTTTTAGTGCTTTATTCTTTGCAAATTTGTGCTGCATAGGTGACCATGTTCTTGAGCTTGCATGTCAAATTTATATGGTTCCAAGTAGTTCTAATGCTTGATATAGGCTCTAGGCACTTGTGGGAGTAGTTGCTATCAGTTTTATTGAAGTTGGTTCACTTTTGTTTGAAGTTACTAAAAATTTCAGATTATTTCAGAAAATAATGAAGAGACTTTTGAGGGGCTCATCGAGCCGAAGCTCGAAGGAGAAACAAAATGAAGAAGCACAGAGGCCCAAATATAATTTGCCTCGTACCGCAGAGATCCGGCCGTGTGAATGGCCTTCCGATAATTTCTTGAGACAAGCAGGGATTTATGAGGATTTCTATTCATTGATTGAGAATGCCGGCCTCACCGACTTTGTCCGCGACCAACGTCATCAGTATCTCTTACTCACAAATACTTTTGTGCAAAACTTCCACTTTTTCCCTAAGGAATCACCTCCTTCAGTAGAGTTTCATTTATATGACGTTGTTAAGAAAATGCCATTGTCTGAATTTTGCGAAGTCTGCAACATACCCCCTAAGGGTACCTTAGAGGAACCACCCCGTAAAGAGGTGGAAGCGTTTATTAACACTATCTCTGTGGGAGAAACCAGGAAGGTTTCTGATGCAAGAATCACTAGCATACATTTTCCTGTATTCCTCTATTTTGCCTTATTTGCTAGTCGTTGCTTGATTGGTCGCGGGAACTGTGGAAACCTTAGTGTTCCTGATATTATTATTTTGTTCCATGGTTTATACCGCGATAACACTGTTAGTATGGGCGGAATTATTGCTAGACGGTTAAGTATGAACCGTACTAAGGGTCCCATCTTTGGAGGCATTTATGCTTCACGCCTCGCTGCACATTTTAACATAGCTATCAGACTTCATGAGAAAGAATAAAAATTGCTGCCTAGTGCTTATCTAGATTATAAGAGTATGATAGCGCATGATTTTCTCGTTAAGGGCAGGGAAGGAGAGCTCAAGTATAAATTATTCTTTCATAAACATCATCCTGAAACTATTACCTTGCCTGCTCCTTCTTTGTTTAATTTTGTAGGACCCTATCTCGTTACGTGGGCTGCCGTCCAAGCTTACCGGAATCCTGCACCAGCCCCGGAACCGGAACCACAAGAGGAGCCTCCACGACAGTCTGTTTATTCTTGGGATCCGGAGATGGCTATCAGCCAATGGCAGTCAGAGTCTTCCTCATCACAGTACAACCCCAACTATTCTTCGTCGTAGTACGACCCCAGCTACACCTACGGGTATCCGCCAGGCTATCCCTGGCAATAAACCAACTTAGGCCAAAAGCCTAACCTTGGGGGAGTACGTATTTCTCACCGACATTACATTCATGTTCACACACACTCATTGCTAGATGTCGGTGCTCATACTCTTTCACTGTAATATCCATGCTAATTTATTTTCTTTTTCCTGCTTTCTTCTTGCGTGTTTAATAAACCTTAAGAAAAACCAAAAAAAATAGTAGTAGTTTACTTTCTTGCTGTAGTAGTAATTAAAAGGAAAAAACCCAAAAATATTTCCCGTTCTTCTTTTGCTTGTTGGGAGCTTTCCCATGTAAATAGTTTTATTTCTTTTCTTTTCTTTGGTGGTCAGTAGGAGGAGACCATGATTAAATTGTTGAAGTGGCTCTTATATGCATTATTGTTGATTTAACCAAGAGCCCATATTGCCTTGTCTCCTCCTGTTTATTGAATGCTCGCAGATTCCAGCTTAGTCCAATGCACGTGCACTCTTATTATTATTCACCTCGTTCGGTCGTGCAAGTGAAAGGCAATTATGATGATATATGATGGGCTGACTGAGATGAGAAAAGCTGGTATGAACTCGACCTCTTTTGTTTTTGTAAATATGATGAGTTCATCGTTCTTGATTCAGCTTGTTATGAATAAACATGTTTGCAATGACAATTAGAGATCATAGTTGCTTATGCCATGCTTGATTAGCTATGAGTTATAATGGTTTACCTTGCATGCCAACATGCTATTGAGATGGTTATGATGTGGTATGATGGGGTGGTATCCTCCTTTGAATGATTTAAATGACTTGACTTGGCACATGTTCACGCATGTAGTTGAAACAAATCAACATAGCCTTCACGATATTTATGTTCATGGTGGATTATATCCTACTACTCATGCTTGCATCCAATGTTTATTAATTTTAATGCATGTACATGGCTGTTGTCGCTCTCTAGTTGGTCGCTTCCCAGTCTTTTGCTAGCCTTCACTTGTACTAAGCGGGAATACTGCTTGTGCATCCAATCCCTTAAACCCCAAAGTTATTCCAGATGAGTCCACTATACCTTCCTATATGTCGTATCTACCTGCCGTTCCAAGTAAATTTTTATGTGCCAAACTCTAAACCTTCAAATAAACATTCTGTTTTGTATGCTCGAATAGCTCATGTATCAACCAAGGCTGCCCTTATCTTCCATGTTAGGCGGGTTATTCTCAAGAGGAGTGGACTCCGCTCCTCTCACTCACGAGAAAATGGCTGGTCACCGGGATGCCCAGTCCCATGCTTTATGCAAACTAAATCAAAATTAATTGCAAACAAAACTCCCCCTGGGACCTGATGTATGTTGGAGGCACTCGTTGTTTTGAGCAAGCCATGGATTGATGCTTGTTGGTGGAGGGGGAGTATAAACTTTACCATACTGTTTGGGAACCGCCTATAATGTGTGTAGCATGGAAGATATCACCATCTCTTAGTTGCTATGTTGACAATGAAAGTATACCGCTAAAAATATTATTTATCTCTATTTCAAAACCGAGCTCTGGCACCTCTACAAATCCCTGCTTCCCTCTGCGAAGGGCCTATCCATTTACTTTTATGTTGAGTCATCACCCTCTTATTAAAAAGCACTAGCTGGAGAGCACAGCTGTCATTTGCATTCATTACTGTTAATTTATATTGGGTATGACTATGATTGGATATCTTTTACCATGAATTACAATGTCTCACTACTAGGGAAAACCTTATACACAGAATCTTAGCAGCAACGTGGTTTAAAAACAGACGCTACTGCTAATTAGCAGTAGCGAGCTTCAACAAACAACGCTACTAATATCTATGTAGCAGTAGCGCTCTAGGTGAAACGAGCGCTACTACTATAATTGCCACGGTGTTGCCTCCAGGCTAGATATAGTAGTAGCGCCCTTCCCAGGGATGCGCTACTGCTAAAGTACTTAGTAGCAGCGTTTTTCTTCAAAACTCGCTACTGCTAAGTATCACCGCAACTAATTAAGTTTAGTCCCATACTGCTAAGCGAACAAGGTGTTTACCACCTTAAATATGTTACTTCTCAACCTATATCTCGAGCACTTGGTCTTCATTGAACTATATGTGTATGATTTGTGGCTGCAATATGAATCCTCGCCTGTACCTATACAGGTACAGTGAGGATTCATGTTGACTATTTAGATTCTACACAAAAAGATCAATGATGACCAATGTATATTTTTGATGTTTTTACATTGCTTAGACTTATAGCGTTTTTTCAGGACAAAGCGTTCACTAGTAGAAAAAGGGTCAAACGTGAAGCACATTAGTGCCGGTTTGTATTTGAGCCGGTACTAATGGTACCATTAGTGCCGGTTCGAACGGATTTGCATTAATGCCGGTTCGTGTTGAACCTTTAGTACCGGTTCGTGGCACGAACCGGTACTAAAGGGGTGGTGGCAGGCTGGCGTCAGGCCGGGGCCCCACGATCACCTTTAGTACCGGTTCGTGGTACGAACCGGTACTAAAGGTCTAACCTTTAGTACCGGTTCGTGCCATGAACCGGTACTAAAGGGGTCTGACCTATAGTACCGGTTGGAGACACAAACCGGCACTATAGGGCAATTTTCAAACTTGAAAAAATCATAACTAAATCATCCTAATTCAGAAAAATACATATAATATATCAAAATTTGCAGAACAAAAAGAATGATCCGCTGACATTTTTAGGCAGTTTTCCGTTTCGACAATTTTTTAAAATCACAAAATTCCAAAGGGAAAATAGAGTTTTTGGGCGTTTTAGACGTTTTTTGGACGTTTTTAGCGTTTAGTGCTAGGGTTTAGATTTCAGCGTTTAGGGTTAGGTTTTATGGTCTAAACCCTTAGTTTTTACTGTTTAGCATAGAGTTTCCGACGTTTTAAGTCCCGGATTTAGGGTTTAGGACAATTTTTGAAATGACAAATTGTAAAAGGAAAAAAAGATATGCTCTAATTTATGTTTTTTTGAATTTTGGTTAAATCTTGTCAAACCGGTCAAACAACTGATTCAAGAAATATAGAGTGTTACTAAATAATTACGCAATAATATTAGTGTTACTAAATAAGTATCTCAGTTTTTTTGAATTTTGTTCAAATCTGGTCAAACTATGGTCAAACTGTGGTCAAACTATGGTCAAACTACTTATTCAAGAAATATTAGTGTTACTACATAATTATTCAAGAATATTAGCGTTACTAAATAATTATTTCAATTTTTTGAATTTTGGTCAAATCTGGTCAAACTATGGTCAAACTGTGGTCAAACTATGGTCAAACAAGAAATATTAGCGTTACTAAATAATTACGTTTTTTTAGAATAATAGTTTCAAACTCAAACGGTGAAATGTGTGACTTCATGCTCAAGCTAAACTCCTGAGGGTTAATAGGATTGACATCTTACTATTGTCAGGAAAACAACAAGTGCAGACTCGGAAACGAAGGAGAATAGAACCTGAAAGTTAAGCGTGCTCGGGCTAGAGTAGTGAGAGGGATGGGTGACCGGTCGGGAAGTTAGATGATTTGGAATGAGTGATCCACACTTGAGCAGTTAAGAGAGGTGATTAGAGACTAAATCATCAAATAATTCAGAAAAATTAAAAATAAAAAAAATCGAAATTTTTTCCCAAAATTTTCAAAAAAAAATAAAAAAAAACCTTTAGTACCGGTTGGTAACACCAACCGGTACTAAAGGTCCCCCGTACCAGGGCGCGAGGTCACGCCACGTGGTGGCACTTTAGCGCCGGTTCGTGCCGAACCGGTACTAAAGGGGGGGGGGGCTTTAGTGCCGAAACTTTAGTGCCGGTTCCATAACCGGCACTAGAGGCCCTTACAAACCGGTACTAATGGTCCGTTTTCTACTAGTGCCGGGACCAATGTGGGCATTGGTCCCCGTTCGTGAGCCCAGGGGGCCGGCCGGGCCACGTGGGCCATTGGTCCCGGTTCATCTGGACCTTTTGGCCCCGGTTGGTGGGACGAACCGGGACCAATGGGCCTCGCTCCTGGCCCACCACCATTGGTCCCGGTTGGTGGCTTGAACCGGGACCAAAGGCTCCCCTTTAGTCCCGGTTCATGCCACCAACCGGGACCAATGAGGTGCCTATATATACCCCCTCGCGCAAGAGCAGAGCACAGTGCTCTGTTTTTTCTGGCCGAGGGGGAGAGGGCTTTGTGGTGCTCTAGCTCACCTCCTATGCACATGAGGTGTTCGATGGAATGCCCGAGCCACACTACTTAAGCTTTCTCCTCTCGAAGCTCGACCTCCAAGCTCCATTTTCCTCGAGATTTGTCTAGATTTAGCGGTCCATCACGCCCCGTCCCCGTCTTCACCGCCATCGATTACCCGCGCCGATCTCATCACCAACACCACCGTGGTGAGCCTCTTGTTCTTATCTTCTTTCTGAAAGGAAAAATATTCTTACTTGTATGTTTAGATAGATACTTGTATCATTTTCTTACATTTATTATTGCATCTTATATAGTGCGATGGTTTTGGTATCCGCCCCCGTCGGCCCTCGTCCTGTCTATGATTCGGATGTGGTATGTATATTATCTTTATAACTATTGGTTCATTTATTGTTTATGAAAATTATGCCGACCAACGTGACATAGATTTTATTTATCTAGGATGTATGTGAATCGGAAATGCCAACCGACCCTATTGTCGAGAGGTTAAATTTAGTTGAAGAAGAAAACAATTTGTTGAAGGAAAAAATAAAAAAATGAGGAGGAGAAGATGATATTGGAGTTGCATGTTGCGGATGTCGTCGATGATCACAAGATCAAGATGGATGCAATGCGCTTGAAGATTAGAAAGATTAGAAAATATGCCATTCATACCGAGGCTTGGTATCCTTATGCCGTTGGATCAATTGTAACCTTGGTTGCGATTATGATCGCATTTGTTTTCACATTGAAATGTTTTACATAGTTTCAATGTATGGTTTAATTAATTAGATGCTCTGGAGAGCTATATGTTGTTAGATGAGAACTATGTATGCACTTTGGTTTTAATGTGATGATGAACTTCTATTAATTTGGACACTTAATTATATATAATGCACGCAGATGAACCGGCAATGGATGTACGGTGACAGACACACCCGCGAGTACATTAAGGGCGTGCATGAGTTTCTCGATGCGGCTGAGGCAAACAAGCAGAATGGTTTTATGTGTTGTCCATGCAGTGAATGTGGGAATACGAGGTCTTAGTCTAACTGGAAAATCCTTCACTCCCACCTACTTTACAAGGGTTTCATGCCACACTATAATGTTTGGACGAGGCACGGAGAAATAGGGGTTATGATGGAAGACGGCGAAGAAGAAGAGTACGATGACAACTATGTGCCCCCTGAATACGGTGATGCTGCAACGGGGGGAGCTGGTGAAGATCAAGAGGAACCAGACGATGTGCCCAATGATGCTGCCACGGGTGAAGCTGCTGAAGATCAAGAGGAACCAGACGATGTGCCCGATGATGATGATCTCCGCCGGGTCATTGTCGATGCAAGGACGCAATGCATTAGTCAAAAGGAGAAGCTGAAGTTCGATCACATGTTAGAGGATCACAAAAAAGGGTTATACCCCAATTGCGAAGATGGCAACACAAAGCTCGGTTCCGTACTGGAATTGCTGCAGTGGAAGGCAGAGAATGTTGTGGCTGACAAAGGATTTGAGAAGCTACTGAAAATATTGAACAAGAAGCTTCCAAAGGATAACGAATTGCCCGACAGTACATACGCAGCAAAGAAGGTCGTATGCCCTCTAGGATTGGAGGTAGAGAAGATACATGCATGCCCTAATGACTGCATCCTCTACGCGGAGCATACAAGGATCTGAACGCATGCCCGGTATGCGGTGCATTGCGGTATAAGATCAGACGAGATGACCCTGGTGATGTTGACGGCGAGCCCCCCAGGAAGAGGGTTCCTGCGAAGGTGATGTGGTATTCTCCTATAATACCACGGTTGAAACATCTGTTCAAAAACGAAGAGCATGCCAAGTTGATGCGATGGCACAATGAGAACCGAAAAAAAGATGGGAAGTTGAGAGCACCCGCTGACGGGTCGCAGTGGAGAAAAATCGAGAGAAAGTACTAGGATGAGTTTGCAAAGGACCCAAGGAATGTATGGTTTGCTTTAAGCATGGATGGCATTAATCCTTTCGGGGAGCAGAGCAGCAATCACAGCACCTGGCCCGTGACTCTATGTATGTATAACCTTCCTCCTTGGATGTGCATGAAGCGGAAGTTCATTATGATGCCAATTCTCATCCAAGGCCCTAAGCAACCCGGCAACGACATTGATGTGTACCTAAGGCCATTAGTTGAAGAACTTTTACAGCTTTGGAATGGAAACGGTGTACGTACGTGGGATGAGCACAGACAGGAGGAATTTAACCTAAAGGCGTTGCTGTTCGTGACCATCAACGATTGGCCCGCTCTCAGTAACCTTTCAGGATAGACAAACAAAGGATACCACGCATGCACGCACTGTTTAGATGACACTGAAAGTATATACTTGGACAAATGCAGGAAGAATGTGTACCTGGGCCATCGTCGATTTCTTCCGACCAACCATCAATGTCGAAAGAAAGGCAAGCATTTCAAAGGCACGGCAGATCACCGGAAGAAGCCCGCCATGCGCACCGGTGATCACGTGCTTGCTATGGTCAATGATTTACACTACGTAATCTTTGGAAAGGGTCCCGGTGGACTAGCTGTTCCGAATGACGCTGAGGGACACGCACCCATGTGGAAGAAGAAATCTATATTTTGGGACCTACCCTACTGGAAAGACCTAGAGGTCCGCTCCTCAATCGACGTGATGCACGTGACGAAGAACCTTTGCGTGAACCTGCTAGGCTTCTTGGGCGTGTATGGGAAGACAAAAGATACACCTGAGGCACGGGAGGACCTGCAACGTTTGCACGAAAAAGACGGCATGCCTCCGAAGCAGTATAAAGGTCCTGCCAGCTACACTCTTACGAAAGAAGAGAAAGAAATCTTCTTTGAATGCCTGGCTCAGTATGAAGGTCACGACTGGCTTATCGTCGAATATAAAGGGAATAATAAATATGCGAGAGAAAAAGTTTCAGAACCTAAAGTCTCATGACTGCCACGTGATTATGACGCAACTACTTCCGGTTGCATTGAGGGGGCTTCTACCGGAAAACGTCCGATTAGCCATTGTGAAGCTATGTGCATTCCTCAATGCAATCTCTCAGAAGGTGATCGATCCAGAAATCGTACCAAGGCTAAGGAGTGATGTGGCGCAATGTCTTGTCAGTTTCGAGCTGGTGTTCCCACCATCCTTCTTCAATATCGTGACGCATGTCCTAGTTCATCTAGTCGACGAGATTGTCATCCTGGGGCCCGTATTTCTACACAATATGTTCCCCTTTGAGAGGTTCATGGGAGTCCTAAAGAAATATGTCTGTAACCGCGCTAGGCCAGAAGGAAGCATCTCCATGGGCCATGAAACAGAGGATGTTATCGGGTTTTGTGTTGACTTCATTCCTGGCCTTAACAAGATAGGTCTCCCTAAATCGCGGTATGAGGGGAGACTGACTGGAAAAGGCACTCTTGGAAGAGACTCAATAATATGCAGGGACGGATATTCTTGGTCTCAAGCACACTACACAGTTCTACAGAACTCTACCTTGGTGACCCCGTATGTCGATGAACACAAGAACAGTCTGTGCTCCAAACACCCGGAGCAGTGCGACGACTGGATTACATGTGAACACATCAGGACTTTCAGCAGTTGGTTGGAAACACATCTCAGAGGTGACAACACTGTTTGTGATGAGTTGTACTTGTTGTCCAGGGGACCATCTTTGACTGTATTGACTTACAAAGGATACGAGATAAATGGGAATACATTTTACACGATCGCCCAAGATCAAAAGAGCATCAACCAAAACAGCGGTGTCCGCTTTGATGCAGCAACCGAGAGCGGAAAGGATACATATTATGGTTACATAGTGGACATATGGGAACTTGACTACGGACCTGATTTTAAGGTCCCTTTGTTTATGTGCAAATGGGTCAATCTGTTAGGTGGCGGGGTACAGGTAGACCCACAGTACGGAATGACAACAGTGGATCTGAAAAATCTTGGGTACACTGACGAACCGTTCGTCCTAGCCAATGATGTGGCACAGGTTATCTATGTGAAGGACATGTCTACCAAACCGAGAAAAAGAAAAGATAAGGAAGCGAATACATCATACGATGAGCCAAAGCGCCACATAGTTCTTTCAGGAAAAAGGGACATCCTGGGAGTGGACGGCAAGACGGACATGTCTGAAGATTATGAAAAGTTTCATGAAATTCCTCCCTTCAATGTCAAGGTTGACCCAAGCATCCTGATAAACAATGAAGATTATCCATGGTTACGGCGCAATAAGCAAATGACACAAGCGAAGAAAAAGTGAAGACTTTCTCCCGCAACTATTATGATGATACCATGCCAAATTTGTAACAGACGAACATGCTACCATTGTCCGTTTTGTACATGCACATGCTATGTGGGTGAAATTATGATACCATCCCAACTTTCAACTTTTTCAGAGTTCATTTGAAATGCTTTCATGTCTTATGGTTCAAGGTTTTATGTGTTGAGGCAAATGGATCAATATGTCAGGAGGCGGGGTACAGGTAGACCCACAGTACGGTACGACAATAGTGGATCTAAACAATCTTGGGTACACAGACAATGATGTGGCGCAGTTATTGTCCGAAACTTTGATACTTCGAAAGTGATTGTCCATTTTGTACACGAAGTGCATCAAGTTTTTGTCGTAACCCTCTCTACTTTTTGGAACATGCTATGTGGGTGAAATGATAATACCATGCCAACTTTCAACCTTTTTAGAGTTCATTTTTAAATGCTTTCCAATTTCAGAGTCATTTAGCTCAAAGAATGAATTAATAGCAAACAGAATGAACTACAAAACTTTTATGAAAATAAAAACAATCAATTCAAATATTATGTTATGATCAACTAAAATAAAACTATAATATTCTTCAATAGCAAAAAGAATATAATTTTTGTGACCTAAAATCAAACTATAAGTATTTAATTGTAAGTATAAATAAAAAATAAATAGCAAAAAAGAAAAAAAATCTATTTTTATAGTAAAGTTATTCATAAACTAGTGATTCACACAAATTTTAAAAAATACAAATTTAAACTATTCAAAATTTTAAAACTAATGGCACTAACAGAAAGTTTATAATTTTTGTGACCTAAAATCAAAAAGAAATCACTAAAAAACTATAAGTATTTAGTTGTAAGTATAAATAAAAAATAAATAGAAAAAAATTCTATTTTTATAGTAAAGTTATTCATAAACTAGTGATTCACACAAATTTTAAAAAATACAAATTTAAACTATTCAAAATTTAAAACTAATGGCACTAATAGAAAGTTTATAATTTTTGTGACCTAAAAGCAAAAAGAAATCACTAAAAAACTGTAAGTATTTAGTTTTAAGTAGAAATAAAAAAAATGAAAAACCAAAAAAATGTAGAAATAAAAAAGAAAAAACCAAAAAAATGCCACCTACTTGGCCTCCACGGCCTGAATACGACTAGAAACCCTACATGGGCCAGGATTCAGGCCCGCAGAAGGCCCAATAGGCCCACAGGCAGTAGCAAGTTTAGGCCCGAAAGCCTGCATTAGAGAGGAGCTCGAATGGGGAGGCACACCAGCGCTTATAAAAAGTGCCGGCACCCTTCAGCTAGCGATGTGGGACTAAACTTTTGGGCGCGGGGCAGCACAAGGCCATTGGTCCCGGTTGGTGCCACCAACCGGGACCAAAGGCCGCCGCTTCCCGCCCTTTGGGCTGCTGAAAATTGGCCTTTGGTCCTGGTTCGTGGCACCAACCGGGACCAAAGGGGGGCATTGGTCACGGTTCGTGCCACGAATCGGGACCATTGCTCTGGGTATATAAGGTAGCACTTGTGAAAATTTCACCAACCGCTCCCATTCGCCCCCGACGCCCCCAGGCCGTTCGCTGTCGTCGTCGCCGCCCCGATCGAGCCCGTCGTCGCCCGCTCCCCGTCGCCGTCGCCCCGCGCGCGCCGCAGGCCCTGTCCCCGTCGCTGCTTGCGCCGTCGCCGGCCTCCTCCTCATCGCTGCGTGCGCCATCTCCGGCCCCCTCCCCGTCGCCCCGCGCCGCGTCGCCGGCCTCCCCCGCGCCGTCGCCCTGCCCCGCCCGTCGTCGTCGCCCCGCCCCGCCCGTCGCCGTCGCCCCGCCCCGCCCGTCACCGTTGCCGTCACCCTGCCCGTTGGTCCGGCCGGCGCCCCTCCCCTATTTTTTTTATATATTATATATGCTTGTGCATATTGCCTCTTTGTGTATATTATGCATATATGTATTGTGTATATTGCTTCTTTTCAGATTTTTTTTCATATATATGTTTGTATTTTGTATTTTTCTTTTTTATAAAAATGTATATATGTTTCTATGTTCTCTGTGTATATATGTTCATATATGCAAAAGTTAGGTTTAAATATTTAGAAAAGGATTATCTATATATGTTCTCTGGTTTAGTACATTTTAGGTTACTTTCATTTTTAGAAAAGTTTTATATATTTAGGAGAGGAAAAAGGAAAATAAGAAGAGGAAAAAGGAGAAGAAGAGGAGAGGAAGAAAAGGAAGAGGAGAAGAAGAAAGGAATAGAGGAGAAGAAGAAAAAATAGAAATTTTTATATAGAAAGTTACAATTTTAGAAAAGTTTTATATATGCAAAAGTTACAATTTTAGAAAAAGAAGGATAGGAAAGAAGAAAATAAGAAGAGGAAAGAAAGAAGAAGAGGAGAGGAAAAGAAGAGGAGAAATAAATAAGAAGAAGAAAAAAGAAGAAAAAGAAGAGGAGAAGAAGAAAGGAATAGTCTAGAAGAAGAGAAAATAGAATATTCTATTTTCTCTTCTTCTCCACTATTCCTTTCTTCTTCTCCTCTTTTTTTCTTCTTTTTTTTCTTCGATCTTCTCCTCTAGCTATTCCTTTCTTCTTCTTCTTCTTCTTCTTCTTCTTCTTCTTAATTTTTATCGGGAACGAGGGTGTCGAGGATCGCCGAGGAGTCGAGGGTCGGGAACTAGGGTAGAGGGTCGAGGGTCGTTAAGGGGTCAAGGGTCGAGGGTTTCAGGGTCGAGGGTTCGAGGGTTCTATAGGGTCGAGGGTCGAGGGTTCCAGCAGGGTCGTCTAGGGGTCGAGGGTTCCAGGGTCGTCGAGGGTTCGAGGGGTCGAGGATCGCCGAGGGGTCGATAGAGGTTTCCTAGTGTCAAAGTATTGAAGAAATCCATGCCTTCATCATTAGCCGGAAATAACCAGGGCATGTTGGTACGAAGTTCTGCAAAGTTGTTCTGGAATGGAGTCCCGGATAGAATAATCCGCCTTTTGGTACGAATTCAGCAAAGGCCTTCCAAATAGCGATATTCGGAAGGCTCTTGCTGAACTTTGTACCAAAAAGCAAATTATCCTATCTGGGACTCCGTTCCAGAACAACTTTGAAGAGCTTCATACCATCATGCACATGTTACTTTCGCCTAATGATGAAGACATGGTTTTGTTGAATCCTTTGACACTAGGCAACCTCCCGACCCCTCGGCGGTCCTCTCGAACATGAGAGGAAGAAGAGGGTCGTCTAGGGGTCGAGGGTTCCAGGGTCGTCGAGGGTTCGAGGGGTCGAGGATCGCCGAGGGGTCGAGAGAGGTTTCCTAGTGTCAAAGTATTAAAGAAATCCATGCCTTCATCATTAGCCGGAAGTAACCAGGTCATGTTGGTATGAAGTTCTGCAAAGTTGTTCTGGAATGGAGTCCCGGATAGAATAATCCGCCTTTTGGTACAAATTCAGCAAAGGCCTTCCAAATAGCGATATTCGGAAGGCTCTTGCTGAACTTTGTACCAAAAAGCGAATTATCCTATTTGGGACTCTGTTCCAGAACAACTTTGAAGAGCTTCGTACCATCATGCACATGTTACTTTCGTCTAATGATGAAGACATGGTTTTGTTGAATCCTTTGACACTAGGCAACCTCCCGACCCCTCGGCGATCCTCTCGAACATGAGAGGAAGAAGAGGATAAAAAAAGAAGAGGAAGAAGAAAAAAAAAGAGGAGAAGAAAGAATAGAGGAGTTCTTCTCCTCTATTCTTTCTTCTCCTCTTTTTTTTTTCTTCTTCTTCCTCTTTTTTTTATCGGGAACGAGGGTCGTCGAGGGACATAGATGTAGTGTCGTCGTTGTCGATATATACCCCCTCCCAATAGCTTACTATGATTAGGTAGCTAGTTCTATGTTTGGCACTAATATATCCATCTGTCATGTTTGAATAATAATTGCCATGTTGTAAATATTTGTAGAAACTATGGACACCGCCCTAGACGAAGCAAAAGAAGCGTTGTTGAGGCACATAATCGCAGAAGGAAGTGATGCCATCTCGTTGTTTCTCAACGAAACCGATGGTCTGGAAGGAGAGGGTGAACAAGCTGGCTACGGTGACCTAATGCCGGTGCAAGAAGAAGAACATGAGGACGGCTCCGGTGACCCAATGTCAGTGCAAGAAGGAGACCGTGATGACGGCTCCGGTGACCGAACCGAGTCCGGCCAGGTATATATATTAGTTAAGCCTGTGCTGACTAGCTGATTGATGCATTCATTGTGTTGGTATGTACACATATTAATTAAGTCTTTGTTCTTTTTTCTAGCCCTCTGGATCGAGCACAACTTCGGTAAAGAGACGAGGCCCGAAGAAAAAGTTGAGCTCGGATGAAAAGTTTGAGATCATAGCAATCGCGCCCGACGGCCAACCTATTGAACCCCTCAGGACAAAGAGCGCATTTGTTGCTCAGTGCAGGGTTCTGGTTAGGGACAAGATCCCGATAAGCATCCAGCAATGGTTTAAGCCGGCTACAGAAGACCCTGAGGTGTCTTATGTCAATGATATGCAGAAAAATGATCTTTGGACTGAGCTGAAGTCAAATTTCACCCTACCGCCAGAGGATAATCCAGAGAACCCAGTTAAAGAGAAATTAATCAAGTCTTTTGCTCTGAAGAGGATGGCAGAACTATTCAGGAGGTGGAAGAAAGAGCTAAATAAGTTTGTCAAAAATAATGAGACACCAGAATTCATGGGCAGATATGAGAAGATCAGAGATCACTGACCCGCATTTGTGGCCCACAAGACATCGGAAAAGAGTAAGAAGATGTCGGCGACAAACAAGCAAAATGCTGCGAAGAAGAAGCTTCACTATCGCACGGGGTCAGGTGGCTACCTCGTAGCCCGGCCTAAGTGGTCCAAGACTGAGAATGATCTGGTTCATAAAGGGATCGAACCAGAGACAATTAACTGGCCAGACCGTTGCCGGACTTGGTTCTTCAGGGCTGGCGGAACCTTGGACCCTGTAACAGGGAAGTGCATTTGGACGAACGATCAAATGGACATACCAGTCAGTAAGCTTAAGCAGTATATCGAAGCAGCGCAGGAAGGGACGTTCTTTCCAGACAGAGAGAACGACGAGCTCACAATGGCCCTCGGGAATCCTGAGCACCCTGGACGGACACGAGGCACGCCAGGCTCCATTCCGTGGAAGGTTGGGTTTCCAGACGCAGGCGGTTACAAATCCCATGAGAGGAGGAAAAAAGTGCAGCAGACCCAAATGCAGGCGCTGCAAGCAAGGGTAGACGCGATAGAGGAACGAGAAGCAAATCGCAGCAAACGTACTGCCGAAGCCTCCCCCGAAGCTACCCCGCCATCTCAGCGCAGAAGCAGCATGGCTTCCACCGAGCTGCTTCAGCCGGAGCATGCCTTGACGGCTCCTGCCAGCTATCCCATGGATGTTATCACGGAGTCTCAAAATTGCCACCTTATGACGCAATGGATGAATTTGAAGGTCAAGGCGGCTGTTGGCTCTGTTTATCCTACTGAACCCGGCGCAACTTTTCACTGCCGGCCGATTCCAGAAGGATATGCTAGGGTGATGGTGGATGAAATAACGGAGGGATTTGAGGACCTCCAGCTTGACCACCCTACCGGTGAAGGGGAGACTCGGCTGGGGTCTGCTCTGAAGACTCCATGCCTATGGCGGAAGGAGCTCATCAACCTTCCGAACTGGACGCCTCCGCCTCCTCCTCCTCCTGCTCTGGCGAGTCAGGGCACTCCGCCTCCTCCACCGCCTCCTCCTCCGGCGAGTGACGATCAGGGCCCTCGGCCGACTCCTTCTCCGGTGCGTGGCGGCACTCCGCCTCCTTCTCCGCCTGCGCCGACGCGCCCGAGCAGCCAACCTCCTCCTTCTCCGCCTCGTCAGCAAGGGCGGAAGAGACCTGCCGCCGCTCCAGCTGCTCCGGCGCGTCGTAGTCCTTCTCCTCCGCCTTGTAAGCAAGTAAAGAAGACAACCGCTCTATCTGCTCGGTCGGCGTCTAGCAGTACAACCAGAGGCGGGAGGACATACAGATTTGATCCTTCTCTGAAGACTCCAGAGAAGTTACCATACGAGAGGACCCCGGAGGAGAACGCGAAGATCGCGCGAACCGAAGTGGATGACTGGTTTCAAGGGTTGAAAGCAAAGAGATATCCACCTTCGAAGGAGAAGGTAGATCCGGTGAAAGTGAAGCGCACTCTGGCTGCCCTGGCAAAACCACCCAAGTCTCCGCCGAAAGGCAACTATGAGCGCATTATTGCAAAGACATGGGCCGAAGCAGAGCGGTCGGGAAGTACAGTCAGTGATCAAAGGCTGAAAGAACGACGAGCAGCTGGGAAACAAATTGCCCAGCTCGGCGAACAAGCGAAGCAATCGTGCCCCCCCCTCAAGGTGCCTAGCGACATCGTCGATCTGAGGATGGTGCCCGGTTATGGCAATGTTGACGATTACCTACCCGACGATGTACATTATGATACCATGGAGGTGCAGATACACAGATACGAGTACGGGAAGCCTCTCGTCAAAGATGAAAAATCTTTAACAACGATGATGCAAAGATTACATGATTGGTACTTGAAAATCTGCAGAGAGTCTGGGGGGAGGAGTACTTTGTATGCGAGAGTTAAACCGGAGCATGACCTCGTTGGAATTGAACTGTTGCCTATTCCATTTGAGGAGTTCTATCAGTTTTTCAATCAATTGGCCCTCGATAAAACAACGATCACCTGCTACTGTCTGTAAGTACTACTACTTCTGTCATTAAGTCTCTCTATATAGCTCATCTCTTTCATTGCATGTATTTATAATTATCCTCACTATATTATGCAGAATGAAGATCGCCGAATTGAAGAAAAGACAAATCGGTGATATTGGGTTCGTTAACACATACCTCATAGATGCAACTGAGGTTGAACATCGTCCTGGAGATACCGAGGCCAACTTGCTACGATCATTCAAAAAAAAATGAAAACAAAGATATAATACTCTTTCCTTACAACTTCAAGTGAGTGTTACTGTCTTGTGCATATTCGGTTTCCCTTATATATTAGTCCAGGTTATAGTAATGTAATTGATGAGTTATGCATGCGTGTGTAGTTTCCACTATATTCTCCTAGCGATTAGGCTTGAGCAGGGAGTAGTAACCGTCTTGGACTCTAAACGAAAAGATCCCCAGGAGTATGCAGACATGACTGAAATCCTCAAGAAGTAAGTTAAATCGATCATTATGCACCCACCATATCAGCAACTTTGTTCATTTCCTGATATATCAAGTAATTTTTTTCTTTGTCCGGCAGGGTTTGGAGAAAATTCACCAGAAAAGTCCGGGACTGCCGAAGGAGCTGAATTTAGACACCCGAAAGTAAGTACTATAGTAGCATTTAAGCGATCTACCTAGTGATTCAAGCGCTAGTTTCATCAATACCATTTGGCATTCTTGCTTATCAGTTTGATTGAACCTCTATTTCTTGTAAAGTGGTTGTGGCAGGAACAAGGAATGATTTCTGTGGATACTATGTTTGCGAGTCCATCCGCCACACGACCTGTGAGCGGTGCTACTCTGACGAACAATATGAAGTACGTAAATAACAACATTCACAATTTTATTTTATTACCATCATTTGTGTTGAGTTTCATTCATTCATATATATTATATATATGTATTGACCCCCTTCTTCAAATTAGATGTTTCGGAAGCGGGATGAAATCCTAGCACCAGCTCGCATGCGAGCAATTCAAGAGGAATTGGCGGCATTCTTTCTTGACCAAGTGATCGCTGAAGACGGAGAATACTATGTGGACCATGAGTCCGTATGATTATATTTGTAAGAGATAATTATTGTATATATGTAGCCGGTAGTGTCGGATAGATATACGAGAACTTGTTGTTCGACCAATCTCTCGGAGAAGGAGAGGTGGTCGATATCACTTCTCTCTGTATGCATATATGTTCATGACGATCTTCTGTTTCCTTCCTTTGCTTACTAGCTAACTAGCGTGTCTAGTCCTCTCTATACGTATGTATAGTACGTAGCGTCGACCAAGCACGGACGTAAGAGAGGACACTTCTCTCTATTAATTATAGCTAGCTAACACAATATATGAAACACCTAAATTAACCCCCCAAAACCCCCAACCCCCCCCCCTTCAAAAAAAACAAAAACCCCAGCCACAGAAATGCTGACGCGTGGATGCCTATTGGTCCCGGTTGGTGCCACCAACCGGGACCAAAGGGTCTCCTGACTGGGCTCTGCGCACTGCCCACGTGGAGGCCCATCAGTCCCGGTTCTGGATTGAACCGGGACTAAAGGGTCGGGGCATTAGTACCGACACTTTAGTCTCGGTTCAGGAACCGGGACTAAAGGCCCTTACGAACCGGGACTATAGGCCCTTTTTCTACCAGTGCTCTAGTAAAGAAACTGTGGATCTTAAATCTATAAGTATTCATCCCAATCTCTTTGCTATCATTAAGGAACCATTTGCTATGAGTGAATTTTTTGATCTTGTGCCTAAAAGTTTGATAATGACTAAAAAGAAAGAAATATCTAAGAAAGGTAGATGCCTCATTGAAGAATTGCCTACCAAAGATGGCAGTACCTAGATCTATCCTTGCTTTTATGCCTAGCTAGGGGCGTTAAACGATAGCGCTTGTTGGGAGACAACCCAATTTTATTTTTAGTTTTTTGTTTTTGTTTCTGTTTAGGAATAAATAATCCATCTACCTTCTGTTTAGATGTGGTTTTATCTTTTAATTAGTGTTTGTGCCAAGTTAAACCTATAGGATCTTGTTGGATAATAATTATTTGATCTTGCTGTAATTTCCAGAAACTTTCAGTTCACGAAAACAATTATTAAAATTCACCAGAACGTGATAAAACAGTGGTTACAATTGCTGCTGCTCAATAATAAAATTGCCTAGGTCATCCTATTTTGTCTGAATTTTTGGAGTTTCAGAAGTTTGCGTTAGTTACAGATTACTACAGACTGTTCTGTTTTTGGCAGATTCTGTTTTTCGTGTGTTGTTTGCTTATTTTGATGAATCTATGGCTATTAAAATAGTTTATAATCCATAGAGAAGTTGGAATACAGTAGGTTTAACACCAATATAAATAAAGAATGAGTTCATTATAGTACCTTGAAGTGGTCTTTTGTTTTCTTTCGCTAACGGAGCTCACGAGATTTCTGTTGAGTTTTGTGTTGTGAAGTTTTCAAGTTTTGGGTAAATTCTTTTGATGGATTATGGAACAAGGAGTGGAAGAGCCTAAGATTGGGGATGCCCATGGCAAACCCAAGATAATACAAGGACACCAAAAAGTCAAAGCTTGGGGATGCCCCGAAAGGCATCCCCTCTTTCGTCTACTTCCATCGGTAATTTTACTTGAAGCTATATTTTTATTCACCACATGATATGTGTTTTGCTTGGAGCGTCTTGTATGATTTGAGTCTTTGCCTTTTAGTTTAACACAATCATCCTTGCTGTACACACCTTTTGAGAGAGCCATACATGAATTGTAATTTGATAGAATACTCTATGTGCTTCACTTATATCTTTTGAGCTATATAGTTTTGCTCTAGTGCTTCACTTATATCTTTTAGAGCACGGTGGTGGATTTGTTTTATAGAAACTATTGATCTCTCATGCTTCACTTAGATTATTTTGAGAGTCTTAAATAGCATGGTAATTTGCTTAATAATAATAATATGCTTGGTATTCAAGATTTGTAAAACTTTCTTTTGAGTGCGTTGAATACTAAGAAAAGTTTGATGCTTGATAATTGTTTTGAGATATGGAGGTGATAATATCAAAGTCGTGCTAGTTGAGTAGTTGTGAATTTGAGAAATACTTGTGTTGAAGTTTGCAAGTCCCGTAGCATGCACGTATGGTAAACGTTATGTAACAAATTTGAAACATGAGGTGTTATTTGAGTGTCCTCCTTATGAGTGGCGGTCGGGGACGAGCGATGGTATTTTCCTACCAATCTATCCCCCTAGAAGCATGCGCGTAGTACTTTGGTTTTTGATGGCTTGTAGATTTTTGCAATAAGTATACGAGTTCTTTATGACTAATGTTGAGTCCATGGATTATACGCACTCTCACCCTTCCATCATTGCTAGCCTCTTCGGTACCGTGCATTGCCCTTTCTCACATTGAGAGTTGGTGCAAAGTTAGCCGGTGCATCCAAACCCCGTGATATGATACGCTCTTTCACACATAAACCTCCTTATATCTTCCTCAAAACAGCCACCATACCTACCTATTATGGCATTTCCATAACCATTCCGAGATATATTGCCATGCAACTTTCCACCATACCGTCCATCATGACACATTCGTCATTGTCATATTGCTTAGCATGATCATGTAGTTGACATAGTATTTGTGGCAAAGCCACCATTCATAATTCTTTCATACATGTCACTCTTGGTTCATTGCATATTCCGGTACACCACCGGAGGCATTCATATAGAGTCATACTTTGTTCTAGTATCGAGTTGTAATCATTGAGTTGTAAATAAATAGAAGTGTGATGATCATCATTCAATAGAGCATTGTCCCAATAAAAAAAGAAAGGCCAAAGAAAAAAAAGAAGGCCCAAAAAAAGGGGCAATGCTGCTATCCTTTTTTTCCACACTTGTACTTCAAAGTAGCACCATAATCTTCATGATAGAGAGTCTCTTGTTTTGTCATTTTCATATACTAGTGGGAATTTTTCATTATAGAACTTGGCTTGTATATTCCAACAATGGGCCTCCTCAAGTGCCCTAGGTCTTCATGAGCAAGCAAGTTGGATGCACACCCACTTAGTTTTTTTTGTTGAGCTTTCATACATTTACAGCTCTAGTGCATCCGTTGCATGGCAATCCCTACTCCTTGCATTAACATCAATCGATGGGCATCTCCATAGCCTATTGATTAGCCTCGTTGATGTGAGATCTTCTCCTTTTTTGTCTTCTCCACATAACCCCCATCATCATATTCCATTCCACCCATAGTGCTATATCCATGGCTCACGCTTATGTATTGCGTGAAGGTTTATAAGTTTGAAATTACTAAAGTATGAAACAATTGCTTGGCTTGTCATTGGGGTTGTGCATGATGAGAGCATTCTTGTGTCACAAAGATGGAGCATGAATAAACTATATGATTTTGTAGGGATGAACTTTCTTTGGACATGTTATTTTGAGAAGACATAATTGCTTAGTTAGTATGCTTGAAGTATTATTATTTTTATGTCAATATGAACTTTTGTCTTGAATCTTTCGAATCTGAATATTCATACCACAATTAAGAAGATTTATATTGAAATTATGCCAAGTAGCACTCCGCATCAAAAATTCTTTTTTTATCATTTACCTACTCGAGGACGAGCAGGAATTAAGCTTGGCGATGCCTGATACGTCCCCAACATATCTATAATTTTTGATTGCTCCATGCTATATTATCTACTGTTTTGGACCATAATGGGCTTTATTTTCCACTTTTACATTACTTTTGGGACTAACCTATTAACCGGAGGACCAGCCCAGAATTGCTGTTTTTTTGCCTATTTTAGTGTTTCGAAGAAACGGAATATCTAACGGAGTCCAAATGGAATGAAACCTTCGGGAACGTGATTTTCTCATCAGATAAGATCCAGGAGACTTGGACCCTCCGTCAAGAAAGCCACGAGGCGGTCACGAGGGTGGAGGGCGCCCCCCTAGGGCGCGCCCCCTGCCTCGTGGGCCCCTCGAAGCTCCACTGACGTACTCCTTCCTCCTATATATACCTACGTACCCCCAAACGATCAGATACGGAGCCAAAAACCTAATTCCACCGCCACAACTTTCTGTATCCAGGAGATCCCATCTTGGGGCCTGTTCCGGAGCTCCGCCGGAAGGGGAATCCACCACGAAGGGCTTCTACATCATCACCATAGCCCTTCCGATGAAGTGTGAGTAGTTTACCTCAGACCTACGGGTCCATAGTTAGTAGCTAGATGGCTTCTTCTCCTATTTTGGATCTCAATACAATGTTCTCCCCCTCTCTCGTGGAGATATAATCGATGTAATCTTCTTTTTGCGGTGTGTTTGTTGAGACCGATGAATTGTGGGTTTATGATCAAGTTTATCTATGAAGAATATTTGAATCTTCTCTGAATTCTTTTATGTATGATTGGTTATCTTTGCAAGTCTCTTCAAATTATCAGTTTGGTTTGGCCTACTAGATTGGTTTTTCTTGCAATGGGAGAAGTGCTTAGTTTTGGGTTCAATCTTGCGGTGTCCTTCCCTAGTGACAGTAGGGGCAGCAAGGCACGTATTGTATTGTTGCCATCGAGGATAACAAGATGGGGTTTATATCATATTGCATGAATTTATCCCTCTACATCATGTCATCTTCCTTAAGGCGTTACTCTCTTTTCATTAACTTAATACACTAGATGCATGCTGGATAGCGGTCGATGAGTGGAGTAATAGTAGTAGATGCAGGCAGGAGTCGGTCTACTTGTCTCGGACGTGATGCCTATATACATGATCATACCTAGATATTCTCATAACTATGCTCAATTCTGTCAATTGCTCAACAGTAATTTGTTCACCCACCGTAGAAATACTTATGCTCTTGAGAGAAGCCACTAGTGAAATCTATGGCCCCCGGGTCTATTCTCATCATATCAATCTGCAATCACTTTATTATTGCTTTGCTTTTACTTTTGCCTTTTATTTTACCTTGCATCTTTATATCAAAAATACTAAAAATATTATCTATCATCTCTATCAGATCTCACTCTCGTAAGTGACCTGAAGGGATTGACAACCCCTAATCGCGTTGGTTGCGAGGAGCTATTCGCTTTGTGTAGGTACGAGGGACTCGCGCGTGGCCTCCTACTGGATTGATACCTTGGTTCTCAAAAACTGAGGGAAATACTTACGCTACTTTGCTGCATCATTCTCTCCTCTTCGGGGAAATCCAACGCAGTGATCAAGAGGTAGCAGACGCGGTCCACGCCGCCGTCCCGAGGCCGTCCCCGCGGTTGCACCGACCCGCGCCCCTCCGCCGCGCCGCCCCTTCGGGCTGTCGCGCCGCGGCCCACGGTCCCTACCGCCGCCCCGAGGTCCTCCCGCCGTCACCCCGACCTGCCCGCCGCCGCTGTGTCGCCCTTCGGGCCGTAGCGCGGCGGCCCACGGTCCACTTCGTCGTCCACGCGCGTTGACTTCCCGTGGTATGCGTCGCGCCGCCTTCCTTGGTCGGGCAGGCCACCGTTCGTGCCGGTCTTCGTCATGTTGTCGGGTTCTAACCTAGCCGCCGCCGCCGCTACCCACGTAGCCGCCGCCGCTGCCCGTCCACCTCCTTTGTCTTCGTCCAGCACCGGCCCGTCCCAGCGTCGCCGTCATCTACCCCGACCACTTCGTCTACTCCGACAACCGCAGGCAACATCGGCCCTGCGCTGATTGACGCCGCAACCGTCGTCGAGTCCTTCTCTGCTGGCCTCTCCGACTACTCCGACATGGCGTACAGCTTATGCAGGTCCTCGTCTATGCATGCCCAGTGCTGGCAACACCGATGCGTGCCTTCGTCCACGACGTGTCCCCGGGCCTGGCAAGCCTGGTGCGGCGCTTCGTCAACTTCGTTTTCGTCCATCTACGCATGCCCTGTGCTGGCAACACCGGTGCGTGCCTTTCTCTACGATGTGTCCCCGGGCTTGGCAAACCCGCCACGATGCGCCATCAACAACATCTTCTTCCCGGCGCACCACTACTTCGACACTAATGCGCCCATGCTAACTCGGCGCCTCCTTGCGCCCGCGGCTCCACGGTGACTTCCTCGACACCGGCCACCCTGACTCGACATCGACTACGGCATTCTTCGCGCGGCTACCTCGACCACGGCTCCACCACACACGCTCTCGGCTACCTCGACAAACGGCACAAAGGGCTACCGCCTTACTTGAGCAACCTCGTCGGTTGCCACTCCAGCCACGACTCCGCGATGTGTTGACCGTTACGACTGTGGGGGGGGGGGGGGGGGGTGTCCGTCGGCTTGCCTTCGGATTCTTCTCCAGTCTCACAGTCTGCGTCGCTACCGTTGTGACTGCGGGGGGATGTTGAGTATAATGTTTATTAGGAAAGACGAGATAGACTAGGATTTGTTCTGGCTTGTCTTGTACTCCAAGTAGATTATTGTACTCCTATATATATGCCCACGAGGCTCAAGCAATACAACGAACTATTTCACCAAATCCCTCTCTCCCTTCAAATACCATACCCGTGGGGCAATGGGTAGGGTATGGGGCGGGTAGAGTAATACCATACCCGTGCCCGTGTAGTCAATGGGTACAAATTTCTACTCATACCCGCACCCATGGATATGAAACTTTACCCGTACCCATACCCGATGGTTACCGTACCCATTGTGTACCTAACGGGTAGATCAAACAGTACACAAGTAGTTCACAATTTTACATTCATCTATAGTAGATTTGACACAAAAAACATTGATCTCAACTCAATAACATATAGAAGAGTATATGACAATTATCTCAATTCAAAATGAAAATTTGTGTCAACTTTAACATAGATTCACAAGCGCACGACACAACTTTAATAAAGATACACTTCTGAACCACGGGTAAAGTTCACATGTTAGTATAATTGGGTAGGGTATGGGTGTATCCATGGCTAAAAGACTATACCCATGCCAGACCCATGACTTAACGGGTAGGATATGAATTTTACCCGTGGGTATAAAATTATGCCCATACCCTGTCCATGCGGGTACGGTATCCGTGGGTACCCATACCCATGGGTAAAATTGCCATCAGCTTACCTTGTCGTCGTCTTTTGACGAGGTCGGAAGACTCAGACTAGGCAAGAGATAAAAAATCTGCTGCTCAAGCTAGTCCGTGAAAAAAATATTAGTCCGTCACCAGTTTAAGTGGCTTCAATGCAAGCCATAAGCAGTCCGGCCTTACGTGGCCTGCCTACCATGGTTTATTCGCCGTTTGAGTTAAGAGGTCGGAGGTTCGGATCAGCAAAAAAGAAAAAAAAAGTTTTCACTACAAATCAAACGTCAAATTTTTAGCTGTCGTAAATCGAGCATTTTTTTTGGCAAATTTAGTTGTTGCAAATTTAGCCATGGTTAAAAATCTGGCATCAGTTCCCCGCAAAAATAAAAATAAAAATAAAAATCTGATGTCAATTTCTAACATTACCAAAAAAAGATAAAACCTCTAGCCTTTTCGTTTTTATCCACCGAGTGGACGTGGTTAGCACTATACGCCGTTCTCAATGCCTCAACTGGAGATAGGATCCTAAGGGCATCTTCAACTGTATTTACCAACCCTTCTCAGACCATGCATGGCGTCTACTTTTTCTCCCTTGCAACCCTAAGGTTGAGGGTATCTTCCATGCCACTATCTATTGGTCTCTACGAGATGGCAACATATGTCGCTTCTGGACATAATTTTTATGAAAAGTCCGTCTCCAAGCTCGCACCACTCCTATTCGCCCTTGTTCCACATCGACAATGGAAGTCCTATTCGGTTTGGGATGATCTCCATCTTTGCTCCTGGATTCAGGACATCTAGGGCGCGCTCGGACCTGCAACCATGGTGCAATATGTTGACCTTTGGCGCCTTCTTCGTCACGTCCCTCTCTCTGACAACTCCGTTAGGCTTGTATGGCGTTGGACAACCTCCGGTGTTTATTCTGCCAGATCCTACTGCGATGCCTTATGCCTAGTTTCTACTACAGATCCGGATTGGTAGCTTAAGTGGAAGACATGGGCACCACTGCCGGCCAAAGTTTTCATTTGGAGGGTCCGGCGGTGTCTGCGTTTTTTCCTTCTCTTTTTGTACCAACGCGGGCTAGACTGCTACAACTTTGCTAAGAAGGAGAAATGGAGCGGAGCTTGGCTAGGTTACTCTATCAAAAACGTTCTATCCAATTCCCTGAATCATTCACTATCATAGTCAGTCTCTGGATCCCGTTTTCTCCTTGTCCTCCTATTGTTTTGTTGCATCATGATTTTTTTTATTCTTTCCTTCTCCTTCGTTCAATTCTTTCCCCTCTCCTTCCTCCACTGTCCCTAAGGAAGGAGGTAGATGCCATGACCTCACATTGGAGTTTTTTTATGGGGGTGGGTATTCGAGCCTTCGAGGCTGGGTTTGAGCTAGCTCAAAAGAAATAGTTACCCTGCGGCCGACCTTGGAGAAGATAGTAAGCCAGGGGGTATAGGGCTGGGACAGATTCATCGTTGTCAAGGTTTGTGCTTTCTATGTTAATGTTGGTTGATTCTTTTATGATGTTGATAGGTTGTTTCGACATGTTGCAAATGAGTATGCATTATGTTGCATGAATTTTATGCAATTTGGAAACATTTTGTGAACTGTAATATAGTTATTGTGTGCGTGTGAGTGTGTGTGTGTGTATTTTGGTTTCTTACGATGCCTCTCCTTTCTTTTCATTGATTTGCTGTAACTACTGAGGTTTTTGTGCATAAAAGACTTGTTGCATGCATCTGTTTGCATGTTGCAAAGTTTTTCATGAGGCTTTTGTCGGATAATGGAGGTAAATGTTGCAGCAAAGTTTTACATGCTTATTCTACGAACATAGTACATCACTTGACTCAGACTGGATAGTGCGGGAGTGTCAGCCAGTGAAAAACCCTTTAATGCTTCCTCCATCAGAGGCATGTTTTGCCATGCTTGACATTTGTCAAAATGACATTAAATATTTTTCGCAATTACAATACCTTCCTGTTGCATGCATGGGGAATATATGTTACACACAACTCGGTTATTTATTACGGTACATTTGACATATGGGTTGCCTTAGTAGTACATTTTGTTGCATTCTATTGAACAAAACAGTGGTGTTTTGTTGCAGCATTTATGTTCTTTGTTGTATGATGTTTATGTGTAATTCATTGTTCTTGTTGCTATGTTGATAGAATATTATTGCACCAGTCATGGTCATCTTTCTCATGAATCTATTTTTTATAGACGAGAAAGTTCTCATGCGTACCAAAATAAGGTTGCATACGCTTTGCATGATGAAGGCTAGTATGATTTTCAATGTACATTTTTACTAGTAATTCTGCATCCAATTGTGTTTCAAGAAACTTCCTTTCAAACAGCCGATTTCATCTCTCATGTCGACAACATCAAATGCGCACACGCGTCCATGTCGGACCCACGCATCACCTCCCTTTCTCTCCTTTTTTTCCTACACAACAATGCGACTTGCGCATTTTATTCATCTTTCTTCTCCCTCCCTTCAACGCATCCAACTCACCACAGACTGCACACCTAGCACATGCCAACTCTCGCTGCTGCAATCTGTCATGCCCTGCTGCTGCGAACCTGAGACATGACCCCTGGTTAGTGCTTCTCGCCGTCGACGACTTCGACCCGCTGCTGCAAAGCCAGGCCCCACTGAAGAATGGCCACCCCGCTCATGCCAGCGCTGGACGGTGCTGGGTCAGCCACACATTGCTTTCAAAGGAGTTCCTACATATTTGAACTCTCCCATTACTACCGTTGCTGCAACTGGGAGCGTTGCGATGACTGCAATGATGATGGTGTTGTGCTCATCGGGGTTGCAACGTTGTTGATGTTGTGGAGCTGCGCGAGCTTCCTGCTTGATGTTGTTGTTGGTGTTTGCGGGACGTGACCACAACATTGTCCATATTGCAATGAGTGATCAAAGGGCCACGTGTTTGCAATCTTACGCAAGCTTGAGGTGACCGCAAGATGGTCATGTTGCAAATGTCCACCGTCTGGACGAGATGACTCGACACAAATCGGAGGGCGGAACATGGCCTATGTTGCAAATGGCGAGCACAACATGGTCTATGTTACAACCAATAGGTTGCACTGGACGGCTAATCCGAAGTCTTGGAAGTCGATGGATCTTCTCCTCGCTTTATCCGACTGACGCGTAGAGTCGTCCATTGTCTTTTCATTGTATTGACTACTGTTTTTATTGACATTTATCGTCTCATCTAAGATGGCTTTGGGTGTCTTTAGGCCATGTCATCTGCCGCTGACCACGCCCACGCATCCCCTACACCATTCCTCTCCTCATCATTCTCGTCGCGGTCGGCCTTGATGGCGTCCGTGACCTTGCGGAGCCTCTCTGGGAAGTTGGGCAGGGGACGGCGAGGCTTCTTGTCCCACTCGAGCAGCCACTTGATGTAGCTGTTCTGATGGTCCAGCTTCACCATCTTCTGCTTCTTGATCGGATACCCCTCCACATACAGGTCGAACCTCAACCACGGGTGGGATGCCGCCTCGTTCTCCATCGGGATCGAAGCCTCCTCCGTCGAGATCGATCGATTCCGAGGGCTGGATTGTGTTGGCGGTGCTCCGCGGCGCCGTATATATATGAGGCCTCCACAGCCCGAATTCATTAAAAGACGGGTTCATTAATAATAGTATATTATAACAATACTAATTCGGGTTGCGATAATAGCCCATGGGCCGTCCGCTAAGGACTAAGGAGTCCGTTTCCGACGGGGCCTATGATACGTGACTATATATATGGCCCGGAATCTGTTCACCAGGCCGACATTATCAACAGCACGGAATCGAACTCGATGGAAAAGCAGGCTTCGATCTCGACGGAGAAGGCGGCGACGGCAGGTTCCGCTGGTGCTAAATTACCCGACAGGTACAAGTTCGACCCGTATGAAGGGTACGGTATCAAGGAGCAAGTGATGATGAAGATGGACGAGCGGCACGACTACAAGTGGCTGCTCGAGTGGGACAAGAAGCCTCGCCCTCCCCTGCCCAACCTCGCCGAGGAGTGCCGCGAGGCCCTGGACGCCATCAAGGCCGAGCGCGACGATCACGAGAGGGTCCTCGCCGACTTCAAGCGCGACGGCCACGCCTACGTCCAGGTCGACATCTTCAACGACGACGACCCAAGGGCCAACCTCCCCGACGACCAGTACGAGGTCATCGACGACGACAGCGACGAAGAAGCTTGATCTACACAGCAAAATATCTATCTAATGTGTTCCATGGATTAGAGTAGGATTTCTCCTGGCGATTGATCTATTGTGTCTTATTTTGCGATCAACTATTGCATCTTACGTTTGTGTCGCAGGCGATGATGTTGTATTGATCGGAACTATATATTCTCAGTACTGCTATTTGTATGCCACTCATGTTATTGAATCTCTCTGTTACGTTTCTTCAATTTGGGGATCGCAGTTGTCCCAAATCTTGGCAGGGCTGGTTGGCTGAAATAGTAAATACCATATAGGCAATGAACTAAGCAGAGCATAGTATATATGGCAGAAGTGTAACTAAATCTGCTTATATGGTTCGTTTAACTGTTCTAAAATTGCTTCTTGGGAAAAGATGTCAGTAGATTCATAATCGGGTCCTTCGTTTAACGTTTTGAAAATTGCAGTTCAAGGCAGGATATCTGACAAATAGACCAAAATTTTTAGATCAAGATTTGTTCCTGTGCAGCTATTGACAATAGTAGTATCGATTATTATTAGTCTGTGTTGACTTTTTGTAAGTTAATGTCAAATCTGAATCTTCTTGGAGGTCTAAGATTTGTTCTACTCCCTCCGTCCGGGTTTATTGGCCCCTTCGTATTTTAGGTGAAACTTTGATCATCTATAAAACTAGTAAAATATAAATTATATGATATAGAAAGTATATTGGTGGATTTGTATTTGATTTTTCATGGTATATTTTTTGTGGCATACAGATTGCATATTACTAGTTAATTTTTTGAAAAAACCGTACCATACATTTTAGGGTGTGTTTAGGACACATCTAGATGTGACATAGTTATGTCACATCTAAACTGATGTCCACTCTGTTTGTGGTTTATTTTTTTTATTTCTTGTTGCTGCATTATATATTTGTGAAAGCTTACATGTGACATTCTTAAAAAACATCTACATGTGAATTAGACAAACTGTACATTTTAATGAGAGACGACGCCAATTTTTTTAGATGAACACAAAATATGTTGCTTATAGGCAATTATCCAAAAATCCTTTTGCGGCGGGGCTAGAGGGGGGGGGGGGGGCTGTTTGGATTGGATCCCACGCACGCCCAGCCAATATTTTGGCGTTGACCGCAGCACTGCAGTTTGTTTGGATGGGATCCAAAGTTTTGCCTCACCAACTCACCCTGCCTTTTCCTCTGTACTTCTGCACCAATTCATTGGCGAAAATAGGGCGGTCAAATCGGCCACCAACTTTTTGGTGTGCCCGCGACGCCCACAATTTGTCGTGGCACTCCTGGGCAACAACCAAACAGCCCCTAAATGCCCTGATGTGGGACCCCGGACAAATAGTTGAGGTGGCAGTGCGCGGGTTCGGCTGTGTCAGTGCGAGCCCTCAGTGACAAGCCGGAAATCATGCATGCGCGCCCATCGCCCCTGCTTCTTGTGTTTGAAATTTCCGGCCTCCCACCCACCACCTCTCGCTGAATCCATCCGATCAGAATTAGATTGCACGCGCGCCATCGCTCCCTCTTTTCAGGTTTTCCCACCCACGCCCCAAAGCGGTTGACGACAACTTGGGCCTCGACATGGAATTGCAGCTGAGATGGGCCCATAATTGGTGAGTGATGAGAAGCCATGGACTTATCCCCGACGGCACCCTCCTCCACAGCGCCTTGTGCCCGACGGCTCGTTTGCTCGCTCGGTCGCACCTAATCGGCGACCCCCCGGTCTTTCCTCATCTCGTGAAGGCAGTGAATAGCGATGACGACCGCCGTCGCTGGAGCAGACGATGAGAGGAAAACTCAGCCCCTCATGGGGTAAGCGCCGTCTGTAACTTCGCGCGCCCCGTCATCGCCGGTGGGAGCTGCAGGATCTCTCGCCTACAAAGAATGGAGAAGTAACACGACTTAGGCTTTGGTTGTTGTTCGATTCATAGTGATGATGCGCCCAAGCTGCTCGCCACCCTCAAGGAGATGAAGGACGGGTTCGACCTCGTCAGATCCAAGGTTGAGTCCCTCACCCGCAAGGTACCCCCGCCCGCCGGAATTGGGAACCATGAGGGAATGGTAATTCTGGTTCGTAAACTTTTCTATGGGCAATTTGGAGTTTGCGAAGAAAAGCTATTCACGAGGACATTTTCCAGAGTCCTTGGTCGATAAACGGGTCGATAAACGGGCTCATGCACAAGAATAACAAGACAAGGCAAGCTTCTGCGGTCGCCAAACTGGACCACTGGATTCCATTGCCGACGAGCTATGTGAAGATGAATGTTGATGCTGCCATGTCGAGGAATGGGGAGTTTGGGGCTGTAGGGGTGATCTGTTGAGACCAAGACATGATGTTCATTGGAGCTTCAACTAATGTTTTTCCCTCACGTAATGGACCCCCTACTCTCGAGGCGTTAGCAATACGGGAGGCAATGGTTCTTGTGGAGGACACATACTCTCAAAGGATCTTCGTGGCTCGAGATTGCAAGGTAGTGGTTGATGCTATTAGTAGCGGTAGTGCGCCCCCTTATGACACGGTGATTAATGAGATTAGAGAGCATATTTCTAGTTTTAATTATTGTATCATTAGTCATGAGTTTCAAACCTCGAATATTGAGGCTCACAATCCTGTTAAAGATGGTCCGACTTTATGGGTTGGCCGCCGTGCGTGGTTAGGACAACCCCGAAACCTTATTTTCGTCCCTGTAAATGTGGTGACGGCATAATAAAGGTAACGAGATTGTTTAAAGAAAAAGCTAAGTTGTGAGCTTCATTGTCTAAAAAAAGTTGCGAGCTTCATAGTTTGAACTTCTAAATTCATGTTTTTTACAGAAGGTACCAGATGATCTCTAGGAATTGATCTTTGTTATAATAGCTTCATGTATTCCTCCTCTCCTGTCTCAATATCATTGAAAACACTTAGTCAATCTGACACAACATAGCAATCTAGGTGTCGGTAGACCGGCGCAAGCACCTAGCTGGCCGCCGCGCAGCCACTAGATTGAGCCATCCGCATCGTACGATGCCTCTTTCTGAATCGTCTCCTTTCTCTTGGTCAACGCAAAAAGGAAACACGATTCTCTTTCTGCCTGTTAGCCCTCGCCCCGCCACAGGTGTCTCTGCCCTCAGCAATCGCATGCATGCGCTCCGGCGAGGGCTACAGCCGTCCTCTTGCAAAGAAGCAACTCACATCGCCGCTCGTCGTCTTCGTTCTCCCCTTCGTCTACGAGCACGCCTCGTTCTTACGTTGCCATGGATTCCGCATCCAGAACAGCGGATCTGCCATTGGACGGTTTCAGCCCACAACAGCACCCTCCTATCTCGCCTGTCGCCTGATCTCGTCGGCTCGCCGCAACGCTACCGTCGCAACACGTGGGTGCAAAACCGCCATGTGGGTCATCGACTCGCCCCGCTGCTTGTTCTGTCGCAGGTTGAAGCTTTTTCCAACTACGGTCGAAGCTTTCTCTATCAGCGATTGTACCTTTTCCTGTTTTTTCATTTATGGGGAAGCTTTCACGTCAATGGTTGTAATATTTTCTCTTACACAGTGCCCTGATTGAAGCATTTTCTATTGCTTTTTTTTAGAGGAAGCATTTTCTATTGTTGATTGAAACTTTTCTCATATACGGTTGAAGCTTTTCATGTCAATGGTTGCAGCAACCCAAGACCATGGTTCCAGCTCGCCGTGGTCACAGTTCCAGGATTTCACGGTTTTAGCAAACAACTATGGTTCCAGCTCGTCGCGCCATGATTGTCGCAGCTCACTGTTAGAAATATGATTGGGCTTAAATTAGAGATAAGGAGATAGAGATATAATTAGTTTAAACCACGGGTAACTTGTCTTGTACTCCAAGTCTCTACCTCTCTTATACTCCTATATATACTCTACACAAGGGTCAGATCAATACAACAACAATATTCAACCATACTACAGTTTTCACATGGTATTAGAGCGGTTAGTCTCACGACGCCGATCCTAGGTTTCTCAACCACTTCCGCAGCGCGCCGCCCCCGGGAAGATTAATCTCCTCTCCCCGGGGGCGCGGCACCCGATCAATCAAAGATTAGATCGGTTCAATCTCCCCGGGGGCGCGGCACCCGATCAATCAAAGATTAGATCGGTTCTTTTAGTTATTAAGTTAGACTAGATGAATTTCAATTTTTAAAATTCTACTAGATTGATTTCTTTTTTCGTCACAAATAATCCGACGAGCCTCAAATTCAGATGAAAGCAGTGCAGAATCAGCGATGACTACGACAAGACGTGCGGATGCTTCGATCCGAACGAGCAGCATGCACGGCCTTCCACATCGACCTCGGGTCCCTCTCACCGCACCTGCATCGACTTGTGCCTGCGGGACGACGACACACGCGTATTGGGTTCAATCCAATCTGCATCGACAACACGGCTGCATCGCCTCCAGCTTCATCGCCAAAGTGCATCCATCCACGTGCAGAACAAGATGCCGTGCATGCATCACCACGGGAAGGCATCAAGGCACCAGAAGCACCCGCCGGCTTCGTTCCATATAGGTGTACACCACCAGCCATCTTCGATCCATCAGCGTACACCTCATCCTCGACTACACGCGCGCGCCGATCCATCGACGAGCCAGCCGCAAGATAGTCCGAGCAAACCCTAGCAGCTGCTGTGCACGACGCCTCCACAATACCAGGTACCATGAATCACGGGAGGGCGAACTCCCATACACATCTACACCGACTGCCGAAACTGCACCAACATCTCCATCGACCGATCTGCAACCCGCGCCACTGCATCGACCTTACTTCTGCACCGAGCGATCGACTTCATTGCACCGGGAGCTATCTACATCAACCTACTGCACCTGGAGCGATCGACTCCTCCAGCGAGCGAGCTACATAATCAACATGAAGTTGTACGACTACGCCAGGTTACAAGCAACATACTTCTTCGGCACGACAGGGCGTCGACACTTCGTTGTTATGGAGGGACGCCTTCAAATGACGCATCATCATCGACATACCACTGCAACGTCATCGCCGACACTTCATCGCCAAGGTCTTCATCACCATGGTCTTCATCATCATCATCATCATCATCATCATCGTCATCATCATCATCAACACACCGCCGCCACCTCGTCCACAAGATGGACACCTAGCGTCCTCTGACAAACTTTTCTACAAGACGCGACCTCGACGACGGCAATGACCGCGTCACGACGACGGCATCGACCGCGTCATCCACGACGGCAAGACTGCATCGACACGGCATCACTATAGTGACGACCGTACACGGCCATACGGTTCTGACAAAACCGATGTGTGCTTGATGGGCTTCCTCTGGTCTTGGCAAAACCGGTGGACTCATCGCCGACGACACCCTCTGACATCCGCAAGGTGCATCGTCCACGTCTGCAGCTCCGTCATAGCGCATTTTTTTGCGCCTCCGGCTTTGTGTGGCTTCATCATCTACGACGACCACACCCTCGACCACGGCTACATCACCATGATCGGCTACCACGACATTAATGGCTACGTCTACAGCAACTCATCGGCAAAAACTCCAATCAACAACGTTCGCCTCGTCCCTTGCATCCACGACACTCCCGCTGTGACTGCGGGAGGGAACAGAGGAGAAGACAGGGAAGGCACCAGAAGGGGACGCAATCACCGCCCTAGGTGCCGACCCATCAGAGACGCAGTTGATGATGGCGCAGCGGAGAAGACGACGAAAGCGCAGGACTTCAAATTCAGTCGTACTCGTCTGCTTCACTCCCGCTACGACTGAGGGGGAATGTTAGAAATATAATTGGGTTTAAGTTAGAGATAAGGAGATAGAGATATAATTAGCTTAAACCACGTGTAACTTGTCTTGTACTCCAAGTCTCTACCTCTCTTATACTCCTATATATACCTTACACAAGGGTCAGATCAATACAACAACAATACAACAATCATCCTACAATTTCCACACTCGCTGCCATGCGAGATGTGACATCTTGTAGCCATGTCGGATGTAGCTCGGTGCTTACGTGTGGCCCTTGCAACACTGTGCCCCTACTTGCATCGCGTGTGGCCAGTCGGCCTTGCGGCAGCTCGAAGGAGAGCCATGGCATAGGTCACTGGGAGGAAGTGAGAAGGTGTGTTTGGGAAGCACGAGGGGTGCGGAGATGAGGGCTTTTCGTGGGGGACTGAGCGTGGGGCATCGGAGAGAGATGGCTAGGGGCAGAACCGCAGAAACATGGCTGCAGCCTGGGGTGTTGGCGCAGCTAGCCCTAGCAGACGACGGCGATCACCGGAGACAAGGTCGGAAAGGAAGAAGAAGGACATAGAGGATTTTCGGGCGCTCAAACGCCCTGCCGCATGAACGATGTTTTTTCTGTTTTCTCCTCGAGCTCGAGCTCGAACACACAACACAATACATCGGTGAGGTGAGGGCTTTATACCCGCGTGCCCAGACACGCCAGCCCGCGCCCATACGCACCCACTCACCCACTCCCCACGTCCCGCGCGCTTCGGCTCGCGCACGCCCCTCGCGCGCCTACGCGATCGCCTCGGCCGCACCCAACGCCCGCCGCGGTCTCCACACCCACGCATTACGCCAACTAACTCACGCACACACGCACACATCCACGGACACACACACACAGACGCACCCGTGCCCGCCACGGGCCGGACCCGACGCGTCCACCGCACGCACACACGCGCGCCGCGTCCGAGCCCCCGTGGCTTATTGCCCTACATTCAGCCCCCTAAGCCATGACCTAGAGGAGGCCGGCGTCCTCAACGCCGACGTCCGCCAGCAACGCCCGCTCCTCCACCACCGCCACCTTCCTTTGATGATTGCATTCGCGCCGGAAATGGCTGTGCTGCCCGCACTTGTAGCAGCGGCCGCGCCAGTTCCCGCCATTACCCCATTCCATGCTCTTGCCGTCGTCGTCGTCCCGAGCGCCGCCCTGCTGCTGCTCCCGCGCCGCCCACTGCGCCGCCGTCAGGAGCAGCTGATCGCCCTCGTGCTTGCCGTCGTCTTGTCCGCGACGCCGCGTCCGCTCGTCGAACGCATGCAGTCGCCCGAGCGCCTCGTCGAACGCCATCTCGCTGATGTTGCAGACTTGCTCGATCCCGACGACGGCGGGGTACAAGCAGTCGGGGACGGTGTCAAGGAGTTTCTTCATGAGCGCCGCATCTCCGAGCGTCGCCCCCAAGCTCGCGTAGCACGCCGTCATCGCGCCCAGCCTGCCGGCGTAGACGTCCAGAGCCTCGCCGGCCGCCATGCGCAGCCGATCGAAGTCCCCGTGCAGCGTCGCGAGCCGGGCCGCCCACACCCGATCAGCACCGACGAAACGCACCTTCAGGGATTCCCATACCTCCCTGGCGGTGAGCTTCGTCGACACCTGCAACAGAATATCCTCCGCCAGCGTGCCGAGGAGCATGGCACGCGCCATCTTGCACTTCTTCCCGTCGACCACCGCATTGCCCGTCGGCGCCACCGCCTCCCAGAGAGTGTGGGCGGCGAGGATGGCATGTGCCTTGATCGCCCACACCGTGTAGTAGTCCGGTGTGAGCATCGACATCGCCAGCGACACCGAGCTCCCGCCTGCGCGTGCGGCACGAACGCCATCACCGTCGACGAGCCCCTCGCACCTCGCTCTGATACCAAATATTGGCGCAACTAGCCCTAGCAGACGACGGCGATCACCGGAGACAAGGTCGGAGAGGAAGAAGAAGGACACAGAGGATTTTCGAGCTCTTAAACACCCTGCCGCACGAACGACATTTTTCTGTTTTCTCCTTGAGCTCAAACTCGAACACACAACACAATACACCGGTGGGGTGAGGGCTTTATACCCGTGTGCCCAGTCCGCGCTCATACGCGCCCACTCACCCACTCCCCACGTCCCGCGCCCTCCGGTTCACGCACGCCCCTCGCGCGCCTACGCGATCGCCACGGCCGCACCCGACGCCGGGCGCGGTCTCCACACCCGCGCATTGCATCAACTAACTCTCTCTCTCTCACACACACACACATCCATGGACACGCACACACGCACCCGTGCCCACCAACGGGTCGGACCCGACGCGTCCACCGCACGCACACACGCGCACCGCGTCCGAGCCTGCCGTGACTTATTGGCCTACATGGGGAGCACGAGAACTGGTTTCAGCCACGGTTTTTTCTTTTTCTGTTTTTAGAAAAAGCCGGCGCTTGATGCTAAAGCGTTCCCCAAATTTTATACAAGCCCATGGGCGTCTTCCTTTAGCCGCCCGCTAAGGAACCCAGGAACCCGTTTCCGACAGAGATAGGGCATGGCCGCTTGGAGCGACTATATGTACGGCCACCCCGGAGCACCTGGCCACATAGTATCCACACAGCAACCCACCCAACCAGATCGAGAAGGGGAGGTTCCGACGCAATCGATCTCGATGGCGGCGCCTGCATCCCCCGAGTGGTTGAGGTTGTACCTTGACGAGGGGTATGGGATCAAGAAGCAGGTGATGGTGAAGATAGACCATCGGAACAGCTACATCAAGTGGCTGCTCAAGTGGGACAAGAAGCCTCGCGATCCCCTGCCCAACTTTCCGAAGGAGCTCCGCGAGGCCATGGACGCCATCAAGGCCGAGCGCGACGAGAACGACAGGGTCCTCGCCGACTTCAAGCGCGACGGCTACGCCTACATCCAGGTCGATGTCTTCAACGACGACGACCCAAGGGCCAACCTCTCCGCCGACTACTACGAGGTCATCCCCTACGACAGCGACGAAGAAGCTTGATCTACTGACATGGTTTTCACTTTCAGTGAGATTCCGATGAAATTCACTGAATTTCAGTAATTTCAGTAGACATTGAAATATTACATTTCAGCCAAAATATTTCAGCAGTTTCAGTACAACACAGGAATTCAAATATTTTTCAAAACATTTTTTTCAAATTTTAAGTTTTCAATTGAATTTGAGTGAATATTTCAGTCATTTGGCTGAATTGGAAACTGAAATCACTGAAATTCACTAAATTTCGGTGATTTCGGTTGGTGCTGAAATTTTTCTGAAACTGAAATTGAAAACCATGTCTACTGAGCATGATCTATCTGTCTGTCTAATGTGTGCCGTGGATTAGAGTAGGATTCCTCCTGGCGATCGATCTATTGTGTCTTAAGTTTTTTTATCAACTATTGCGTCTTAAGTTTATGTCCGCACGTGATGATGTTGTATCGATCGGAACTACTAGTATTCTCCTAGTGCTATTTGTGTGCCACTCATGTTATTGTATCTCTCTGTTCAGTGGACATCTCTTCAATTGGGGGATCGCAGTTGTCACAAATGTTGGCAGGGGCGCAGGGCTGGTTGGCTGAAATTGTAAATACCATTGGCAACGAACTAAGCAGTGCATTGTTTGGCAGAAGTGTAACTAAATCTGCTTATTGTTGGAATTTTGCTAGTAGGCCTTTGGCCCAAAACCCAACTAAAATTCTGAAATTCTCTTGGCCCATTCATGCACACATGTGAGTGGAGTGAGTGAGGCTAAAGTTTAGTCCCACCTTGGAAGTTGAGAGAGAGTTGCACCTCTTTATAAGGTGAGCTCTTCTACCACTTGTATGAGCATGAGAAGAGGAGACCTAAATTACTGAACCCGCAATATATAGTCAGGCAGATGTCTTCGCGAGCGACGACTTCTTCCCCGACCTCGGCAACCTCATCCTCGACGACATGGGCGACAACATCAACGCCGGCGGTGCTGCACCCGCTGCACCGTATGTGATTCTATCCTTCCTGTTCGAGATCGTGGTAGAATTCATGTTTCTAGTATGTGCCCTAGATGTGATATATTCATCTGCTATGCTAGTTCGCATGATTAGTTTAATCTCTGCTGCTGTGGTCATGATTTATATTCTGTTTATTCGGATTAAATCTCGTAGTAATTTGCTCATATTTCCAACACCTATCGTTCATTTATCTGTTCTAAAATTGCATCTTGGGAAAAAGATGGCAGTAGGCAGTAGCGGAGCTACATCAAAATGACTGGGCGGGCCAGCTTGAAGAAAGCCCAACGTTTTTTACCTCCATGGCCCATTTCTGCCTAAAGGCCCATTGGTTTGCAGCAAAACTGGGCGGGCCACAACCCAGTTTTGCTTGCACTAAGCTCCGCCAGTGGCAGTAGGTTCATAATCGGGTCCTTCATTTAACCTCATTTTGAAAATTGCAGTTGCAGGCAGGATATCTGACAAATAGACCAGTGTGGCTCAGTGTATGCAAAATTATAGATCAAGATTTGTTCCTGTGCAGCTGTTAGACAATAGTAGTATATCTTATTATTAGTCTGTGTTGACTTTTTGTAAGTTAATGTCAAATCTAAATTTTCTTGGAGGTCTAAGATATGTTCTACTGTAGAACATCTATCAGGACTTCAGGAGCATGTCCACAATCCGGATGATAGCTCTAAAGCTGATGTAGCTCAATGTGAAGTCATAATACTAAGGTGTGATTACCTCCAGTAGCACAAATACATGGTGTACGGCTTGCATTGTGAACCGGAATGTGCGAGGGCAACTGCACAGATATAGGAGAACCACGGTGCACATGAGTCCAATGTGGCACCGGCTTGCAACATTGCATACTTTCCGGAGCTGTTTAATTTGGACTCTAGACACGATGCCTGGGAAGGAGGCATGCCTGAGATGATGGAATTTTTTGGCCTGGCCAGGCCAGCCTGGTGTACTTGTGTTTGGTTCCTTCTCTGGTCTAGTAGTGTCATTACTGAATTGTTTACTATTTTAAATAGTACCGAATACCGATGGCTACCAGGACTGATGTTGCAGCATGCCAGGCACAAAAAATAGGACGCCTGGGCCAGGCTAAAGACTAGTGCCTGGACTAGGCATTCCATTTCTTCTATTTTCTTATAAAGAGCTCATGCTAACTGCCTTGCTAGGAACACCTAAGCCAAGCAAAGCATGTTCTCTCTCGGGATAAGAACCAAACAACTGCCAGGCATATCTCAGGCATGGTCCAGGCCAGCCTTACAATGCTATGGACATCAACCAAACACGTTGTAAGCTTCCTGGCATCGACGCGGCAACCGCTACTTAGCTTTGATGTTTCAGGATGAATGGTTTCACACAAATGCCGGCCAACGACATTGGAGGGGGGATTGCAATCTTGTGGAACGATGATCTCTTCCAGGCCGTGGACATCACCATGGGCACTTACTGCCTTAGTGCCTTTCTGTCACCACCACCATGACTAGAGATTAAGTTTCATTACATATTACTTCTGTGTATGGCCCAACGGCGAGCAATCGAAAAGGGTATTTTTTTTCCAGAGCTTCTTGATCATAAACTGGCCCAATGGGTCATGTGTCTTGTCAAAGGAGATTTTAACCAAATTTACCATCCAAGAGATAAAAATAAGTGAAATGTGAACAATGTGTGCATTAGTCGGTTTCGTGCAAATCTGCATGCATGGTTGTGAGCTCCGAGAGGTCCATCTTTAGAACCAAGTGGGATATTTCAGAGGATGTTCTTGCCACCATGAAACCATGCAAAGTGACAAGGCACCGGGTCTGAACGGATTTACAGGGGTGTTTTTAAGAGTTGTTGGCCTATAGTTAAAGGGGAACTTATGTAAGTTGTATCTGTTTTCTCAAGCATGCATCCAAAAAAAATTCATTGGCTGAACTCAACAAATGTGGCCCTATTGACGAATAAAGAGGGTGCCGAGTCCATCACAAATTTCTGGTCCATCAGTCTAATTCATGCAGTCGCTAAGATTGTGGCCTAGATCATGGCAATGAGACTTGCCCCCCTTCATGAACACCCTAATCTCGCACACCCTAGGTGCTTTCGTCAAATCCAGAAGCATCCATGACAATTTTTTGTACGTTCGAAATTATGGTCATCGGCTCCATAGGTAAAACACCCCATCCCTCCTTCTTAAGTTGGACATCAAGAAAGCTTTTGACTCTGTTAGATGTGAGTACTGGCTTGACTTAATTAATGAAAAAAAAAGAGGCTCCACATGAGATACCATGGGTGGCTGACTACTCTTATACCCACCTCTACTTCTTGGGTTCTCCTAGACGGGGTCCCCGGCAATCCTATTCGGCATGGAAAGGCCTTCTATAAGGAGACGCTTTGTTGCCCCTGCTGTTCATTTTCACTGTCGACCCGCTGCAACAAATTTTGGATATGGCAACGACTAATGGGCACCTTCAAAAATTGAGAGGGAGAGGAGCATGTCTCGTACCTCTTTATATGCCAATGATGTGGCTATCTTCTTAGCGCCCATCAAGGAGGATGTTGATATGCTTGGCGCCATCCTCTAGCTAGGGCTTTGGGAATGTCACTTGACTTGTCATGAGCGTGCATAAGAGCTTGGTAGCCCTTGTCATATGCTCCAACATCAACCTTGTGGACATCTTTGGGTGCTTTTTTGGCGGTCCACTCCTAATTATCTTTGAGGCACCTTGGGCTCTCACTTTTGATGCATCACTTGTCTGTCGTGGACTTCCAATGTGCTTGACAGATTGCTAGAAGGTAAATACATCATGATGGCGGGGAGGAGAACTTGGATCAAATCAGTCATCACCTTGCAGTCCATCGACCACCCCACATCACTTACTGTCCCCTGGGAACGATGATCTCGATCACCAAGCTGCAATGATCATTTCTATGGCGTAACACATATAGAGTGTTGGGAGGAAAATGTAAAATGATGATTTGTTGGCTTGGGCATATTAGACATGGAAAATTTTGCTAGGGCATTGCGGCTACGCTAGTCGTGGCAAGCTTGGAAGGATCGTGACAGACCTTGACTTGGATTGGGACACCCACGCAACGAGGATGACATGAACATGTTCGACGAGAGCACCATCATCACGATTGGCAATTTGCAGTTGGCACCTTTCTGGCATTCTCCATGGCTTGGAGGGCGTAAGCCAAAAGACACTCTGCCCTTCCATTTTTTTTCCATCCGATACGCAAGAATGACACGACCCAGTTTGCCTTGGAGCAGGATAGATGGATTGCAAACACCAACATGAGCTAGTCATATGGTACAACACATTTTAGTCTTTTATGAGCTTTGGGTCAGCCTCTAGGAGGTCCACCTTGATGAGGAGGTGCATGATCAAATTTCTTGGAAGCTAACACCCACCAGGGAGTTCTCTACTTCCTCAGCATACAAGGTTCAACTGGAGGATTTGGTGGCCTCTCACATGAAGCAGGCGTATGGAGTAGTTGAGCACCATGGAAGCACAATATTTCCACTTAGCTCATCATCTAGGACTGGGTTTGGAAGACCAACATGTTGCAAATGAGAGGATGACCAAATTGTGGGCTACGCCAATTATGCAAAAGAGAGTTGAAAAGAACGCCACACATCATTTTCTACTACATATACATGTGGTGCATTGGGTGGAGATCAAGGCATGGATGTGTCTTATACAGGTTGACTCCAATGCATGGAACAACTTCGACTCCATCAAGGCTTGGTGGCATCGCATTGTGAACGCTGACTCTAACATTAGGAAAGGCACCACATCCCCCGACATGTTGGTAATATGGGATTTGGAATGAAAGGAATGTGAGGGTTTTTATGAAGGTGTTGTCCATGCCAAATGCAATTTTGAGCAGGATAAAGGCCAAGGCCGTGCTTCGGGGTTGGAGGTTTCCAAGTTCTTTAATGCCACAAGAGTAGACTAGCTCCTCATGGCCGTCTTTTATCCGTATTTGTTGTATATATAAAGTCTAAACCCTTCTTAATTAATGCTTAATTAATGCAGTGAGGCAAAGCTTTCGCCTCTGTTTTAAGAAAAAATGGGGTTATCTTGTCACGTAGTGATGCAAGTATTTTTGTGTAACAAAAGTGAATGCATGCTATTGATTTGTAACTACATCATTGCTAACTGGTTTGCTGCAGAGTCATAATTTTCATGTTTATTTGGCATGTGGGATTGACATAAAGGAAAGAGTCCTACATATTTTGGCGCAAGGAAAATGATGTACCTCGACCTATGATGCGGAGCATCCCAAGGCCATCCCCATGGACCTACCTACATCTCCCACGACACCACTTGGACCCATGACAAGAGCCCGTGCGAGAACCATCAAGAACGAGGTTAACTCTCTCCTTGTTGAACTTCCCTTTGACCCACGTGAGACATGGCTACTACCTCAATCGGAGTTGCTCTGTGTGCTTAGGTACCATATAAGCAACCAAGGAGATGGAACGGTGCAAGATGGACATCAAGAGCATGGAGACATTTTGCCTAGCCCGGAAGGACCGGAACAACCGCCCGACCACCGCCCGGGCGGAACAACCGGCCGACTACCGCCCAACAACCGGCCTGCCTTCTGTGATCGAGCGGTGCAAGGCCGGCACTACACCGGATGTGCCGGTAACTACCAGAAGACCGGTACTGCCGCCCCGACAACCGGTACAACCGCTGGCCCCTTCGACGTCCATCTCCGCAAGCCAGCGCCAGACCTCCCAGCGGAACTACTGCCTTCCAGGACCGGTACTTCCGCCCTGCATGAGCTCCCAGCGAAACAACCGCCCCCTTGACCGGTACTGCCGGCCCTGCCTGCGCGCAGTCACTTGGGCCAAGGCCCGTGTACCCTTTCGTTACCTAGACTATAAATACTCTATCCCGTACAACTTTCTAGGGTTAGCATTGGTTTAGCTCATTTGAGAGATAGAGCATTGCTCATCCATATCGGATCTACTCCACGAGAGAGACCACGGCCCCTCTACGGAGAAGATCCACCTTGGATTCAAGACCCCTTTACGGGAAGATCCCCTTGTGGATTCAAGACCTCCTCACGGAGAAGAACCGGTTACCGTGTATCGTCCCTAGTTGTCCGTGGATTCGTGTATCGTCCTATGTACTCGAGGATCTAGCCCATGTGTGACTTATTCGTGTCGGTATAGTGTTTTCCTCTTGTGTTTTCCTTCCGTTCATCCCCGTGTTCGTCGCGTTTTCCCCGGGATTCGCTCCTTTCTGAAGGAAATATGCCCTAGAGGCAATAATAATGTTATTATTTTATTTCCTTATATCATGATAAATGTTTATTGTTCATGCTAGAATTGTATTATCCGGAAACATAATACTTGTGTGAATACATAGACAAACCAAACGTCACTAGTGTGCCTCTACTTGACTAGCTCGTTGATCAAAGATGGTTATGTTTCCTAGCCATAGACATGTGTTGTCATTTGATTAATGGGATCACATCATTAGGAGAATGATGTGATTGACATGACCCATTCCATTAGCTTAGCACCCGATCGTTTAGTATGTTGCTATTGCTTTCTTCATGACTTATACATGTTACTATGACTATGAGATTATGCAACTCCCGTTTACCGGAGGAACACTTTGTGTGCTACCAAACGTCATAACGTAACTGGGTGATTATAAAGGAGCTCTACAGGTGTCTCCAAAGGTACATGTTGGGTTGGCGTATTTCGAGATTAGGATTTGTCACTCCGATTGTCGGAGAGGTATCTCTGGGCCCTCTCGGTAATGCACATCACATAAGCCTTGCAAGCATTGCAACAAATGAGTTAGTTGCGAGATGATGTATTACGAAACGAGTAAAGAGACTTGCCGGTAACGAGATTGAACTGAGTATTGAGATACCGACGATCGAATCTCGGGCAAGTAACATACCGATGACAAAGGGAACAAAGTATGTTGTTATGCGGTCTGACCGATAAAGATCTTCGTAGAATATGTGGGAGCCAATATGAGCATCCAGGTTCCGCTATTGGTTATTGACCGGAGACGTGTCTCGGTCATGTCTACATTGTTCTCGAACCCGTAGGGTCCGCACGCTTAAGGTTTTGATGACAGTTATATTATGAGTTTATGCATTTTGATGTACCGAAGTTTGTTCGGAGTCCCGGATGTGATCACGGACATGACGAGGAGTTTCGAAATGGTCGATACATAGAGATTGATATATTGGAAGCCTATATTTGGATATCGGAAGTGTTCCGGGTGAAATCGGGATTTTACCGGAGTACCGGGAGGTTACCGGAACCCCCCGGGAGGTATATGGGCCTTAGTGGGCTTTAGTGGAAGAGAGGAGAGGTGGCCAGGGCTGGGCCGCGCGCCCCTCCCCCTAGTCCGAATAGGACAAGGAGATGGGGGCGGCGCCCCCCTTCCTTCTCTCTCTCCTCTTTCCCCCTTCCCGAATCCTATACCAACTAGGAAAGGGGGGGAATCCTACTCCCAATGGGAGTAGGACTCCTCCTGGCGCGCCCTCCTCCTGGCCGGCCGCACCTCCCCCTTGTTCCTTTATATACGGAGGCAGGAGGCACCCCTAGACACACAAGTTGATCCACGTGATCATATTCTTAGCCATGTGCGGTGCCCCCTTCCACCATAATCCTCGATAATATTGTAGCGCTGCTTAGGCGAAGCCCTGCGACGGTAGTACATCAAGATCGTCACCATGCCGTCGTGCTGACGGAACTCTTACCCGACACTTTGCTGGATCGGAGTTCGGGGATCGTCATCGAGCTGAACGTGTGCTAAAACTCGGAGGTGCCGTAGTTTCGGTGCTTGATCGGTCGGGCCATGAAGACGTACGACTACATCAACCGCGTTGTGCTAACGCTTCCGCAGTCGGTCTACAAGGGTACGTAGATCACACTCTCCCCTCTCGTTGCTATGCATCACCATGATCTTGCGTGTGCGTAGGAATTTTTTTGAAATTACTACGTTCCCCAACAGTGGCATCCGAGCCTAGGTTTTATGTGTTGATGTTATATGCACGAGTAGAACACAAGTGAGTTGTGGGCGATATAAGTCATACTGCTTACCAGCATGTCATACTTTGGTTCGGCGGTATTGTTGGACGAAGCGGCCCGGACCGACATTACGCGTACGCTTACGCGATACCGGTTCTCCCGACGTGCTTTGCACATAGGTGGCTTGCGGGTGACAGTTTCTCCAACTTTAGTTGAACGGAGTGTGGCTACGCCCGGTCCTTACGAAGGTTAAAACAGCACCAACTTGACAAACTATCGTTGTGGTTTTGATGCGTAGGTAAGATTGGTTCTTGCTTAAGCCCGTAGCAGCCACGTAAAACTTGCAACAACAAAGTAGAGGATGTCTAACTTGTTTTTGCAGGGCATGTTGTGATGTGATATGGTCAAGACATGATGCTAAATTTTATTGTATGAGATGATCATGTTTTGTAACCGAGTTATCGGCAACTGGCAGGAGCCATATGGTTGTCGCTTTATTGTATGCAATGCAATCGCGCTGTAATGCTTTACTTTATCACTAAGCGGTAGCGATAGTCGTGGAAGCATAAGATTGGCGAGACGACAACGATACTACGATGGAGATCAAGGTGTCACGCCGGTGACGATGGTGATCACGACGGTGCTTCGAAGATGGAGATCACAAGCACAAGATGATGATGGCCATATCATATCACTTATATTTGATTGCATGTGATGTTTATCTTTTATGCATCTTATCTTGCTTTGATTGACGGTAGCATTATAAGATGATCTCTCACTAATTATCAAGAAGTGTTCTCCCTGAGTATGCACCGTTGCGAAAGTTCTTCGTGCTGAGACACCACGTGATGATCGGGTGTGATAGGCTCTACGTTCAAATACAACGGGTGCAAAACAGTTGCACACGCGGAATACTCAGGTTATACTTTACGAGCCAAGCATATACAGATATGGCCTCGGAACACGGAGACCGAAAGGTCGAGCGTGAATCATATAGTAGATATGATCAACATAGTGATGTTCACCAATGAAACTACTCCATCTCACGTGATCATCGGACAAGGTTTAGGTGATTTGGATCACGTAATCACTTAGAGGATTAGAGGGATGTCTATCTAAGTCGGAGTTCTTAAGTAATATGATTAATTGAACCTAAATTTATCATGAACTTAGTACCTGATAGTATCTTGCTTGTTTATGTTTGATTGTAGATAGATGGCCCGTGCTGTTGTTCCGTTGAATTTTAATGAGTTCCTTGAGAAAGCAAAGTTGAAAGATGATGGTAGCAATTACACGGACTGGGTCCGTAACTTGAGGATTATCCTCATTGCTGCACAGAAGAATTACGTCCTGGAAGCACCGCTGGGTGCCAGGCCTGCTGCTGGAGCAACACCAGATGTTATGAACGTCTGGCAGAGCAAAGCTGATGACTACTCGATAGTTCAGTGTGCCATGCTTTACGGCTTAGAATCGGGACTTCAACGACGTTTTGAACGTCATGGAGCATATGAGATGTTCCAGGAGTTGAAGTTAATATTTCAAGCAAATGCCCGGATTGAGAGATATGAAGTCTCCAATAAGTTCTATAGCTGCAAGATGGAGGAGAACAGTTCTGTCAGTGAGCATATACTCAAAATGTCTGGGTATAATAATCACTTGATTCAATTGGGAGTTAATCTTCCAGATGATTGTGTCATTGACAGAATTCTCCATTCACTGCCACCAAGCTACAAGAGCTTCGTGATGAACTATAATATGCAAGGGATGAATAAGACTATTCCCGAGCTCTTCGCAATGCTAAAAGCTGTGGAGGTAGAAATCAAGAAGGAGCATCAAGTGTTGATGGTCAACAAGATCACTAGTTTCAAGAAAAAGGGCAAAGGGAAGAAGAAGGGAAACTTCAAAAAGAACAGCAAGCAAGTTGCTACTCAAGAGAAGAAACCCAAACCTGGACCTAAGCCTGAAACTGAGTGCTTCTACTGCAAGCAGACTGGTCACTGGAAGCGGAACTGCCCCAAGTATTCGGTGGATAAGAAGGATGGCAAGGTGAACAAAGGTATATGTGATATACATGTTATTGATGTGTACCTTACTCGCAGTAGCACCTGGGTATTTGATACTGGTTCTGTTGCTAATATTTGCAACTCGAAACAGGGACTACGGATTAAGCGAAGATTGGCTAAGGACGAGGTGACGATGCGCGTGGGAAATGGTTCCAAAGTCGATGTGATCGCAGTCGGCACGCTACCTCTACATCTACCTTCGGGATTAGTATTAGACCTAAATAATTGTTATTTGGTGCCAGTGTTAAGCATGAACATTATATCTGGATCTTGTTTGATGCGAGACGGTTATTCATTTAAATCAGAGAATAATGGTTGTTCTATTTATATGAGTAATATCTTTTATGGTCATGCACCCTTAAAGAGTGGTCTATTCTTATTAAATCTTGATAGTAGTGACACACATATTCATAGTGTTGAAGCCAAAAGATGCAGAGTTGATAATGATAGTGCAACTTATTTGTGGCACTGCCGTTTAGATCATATCGGTATAAAGCGCATGAAGAAACTCCATACTGATGGGCTTTTGGAACCACTTGATTATGAATCACTTGGTACTTGCGAACCGTGCCTTATGGGTAAGATGACAAAAATACCGTTCTCCGGTACTATGGAAAGAGCAACGGATTTATTGGAAATCATACATACAGATGTATGTGGTCCGATGAATGTTGAGGCTCGTGGCGGATATCGTTATTTTCTCACCTTCACAGATGACTTAAGCAGATATGGGTATATCTACTTAATGAAACATAAGTCTAAAACGTTTGAAAAGTTCAAAGAATTTCAGAGTGAAGTTGAAAATCATCGTAACAAGAAAATAAAATTCCTACGATCTGATCATGGAGGAGAATATTTGAGTTACAAGTTTGGTGTACATTTGAAACAATGTGAAATAGTTTCGCAACTCACGCCACCCAGAACACCACAGCGTAATGGTGTGTCCGAACGTCATAATCGTACTTTACTAGAAATGGTGCGATCTATGATGTCTCTTACTGATTTACCGCTATCGTTTTTTGGATATGCTCTACAGACGGCCGCATTCATGTTAAATAGGGCACCATCAAAATCCGTTGAGACGACGCCTTATGAACTGTGGTTTGGCAAGAAACCAAAGTTGTCGTTTCTGAAAGTTTGGGGCTGCGATGCTTATGTGAAAAAGCTTCAACCTGATAAGCTCGAACCCAAATCGGAGAAATGTGTCTTCATAGGATATCCAAAGGAAACTATTGGATACACCTTCTATCACAGATCCGAAGGCAAGACTTTTGTTGCTAAACTCGGAAACTTTCCAGAGAAGGAGTTTCTCTCGAAAGAAGTGAGTGGGAGGAAAGTAGAACTTGACGAGGTAACAGTACCTGCTCCCTTATTGGAAAGTAGTACATCACAGAAACTTGTTTCTGTGACACCTACACCAATTAGTGAGGAAGCTAATGATAATGATCATGAAACTTCAGAACAAGATAATACTGAACCTCGTAGATCAACCAGAGTAAGATCCGCGCCAGAGTGGTACGGTAATCCTGTTCTGGAAGTCATGATACTAGATCATGATGAACCTACGAACTATGAAGAAGCGATGGTGAGCCCAGATTCCGCAAAATGGCTTGAATCCATGAAATCTGAGATGGGATCCATGTATGAGAACAAAGTATGGACTTTGGTTGACTTGCCCAATGATCGTCAAGCAATTGAGAATAAATGGATCTTCAAGAAGAAGACTGACGCTGACGGTAATGTTACTGTCTACAAAGCTTGACTTGTCGCAAAAGGTTTTCGGCAAGTTCAAGGGATTGACTATGATGAGACCTTCTCACCCGTAGCGATGCTTAAGTCTGTCCGAATCATGTTAGCAATTGCCGCATTTTATAATTATGAAATTTGGCAGATGGATGTCAAAACTGCATTCCTGAATGGATTTCTGGAAGAAGAGTTGTATATGATGCAATCGGAAGGTTTTGTCGATCCGAAGGGAGCTAACAAAGTATGCAAGCTCCAGCGATCCATTTATGGACTGGTGCAAGCCTCTCGGAGTTGGAATAAACGCTTTGATAGTGTGATCAAAGCATTTGGTTTTATACAGACTTTCGGAGAAGCCTGTATTTACAAGAAAAGTGAGTGGGAGCTCTGTAGCATTTCTGATATTATATGTGGATGACATATTACTGATTGGAAATGATATAGAATTTCTGGATAGCATAAAGGGATACCTGAATAAGAGTTTTTCAATGAAAGACCTCGGTGAAGCTGCTTACATATTAGGCATTAAGATCTATAGAGATAGATCAAGACGCTTAATTGGACTTTCACAAAGCACATACCTTGACAAGATTTTGAAGAAGTTCAAAATGGATCAAGCAAAGAAAGGGTTCTTGCCTGTGTTACAAGGTGTGAAATTGAGTCAGACTCAATGCCCGACCACTGCAGAAGATAGAGAGAAAATGAAAGATGTTCCCTATGCTTCAGCCATAGGCTCTATCATGTATGCAATGCTGTGTACCAGACCTGATGTGTGCCTTGCTATAAGTCTAGCAGGAAGGTACCAAAGTAATCCAGGAGTGGATCACTGGACAGCGGTCAAGAACATCCTGAAGTACCTGAAAAGGACTAAGGATATGTTTCTCGTATATGGAGGTGACAAAGAGCTCATCGTAAACGGTTACGTTGATGCAAGCTTTGACACTGATCCGTATGATTCTAAATCGCAAATCGGATACGTGTTTACATTAAACGGTGGAGCTGTCAGTAGGTGCAGTTCTAAACAACGCGTTGTGGCGGGATCTACATGTGAAGCGGAGTACATAGCTGCTTCGGAAGCAGCAAACGAAGGAGTCTGGATGAAGGAGTTCATATCTGATCTAGGTGTCATACCTAGTGCATCGGGTCCAATGAAAATCTTTTGTGACAATACTGGTGCAATTGCCTTGGCAAAGGAATCCAGATTTCACAAGAGAACCAAGCACATCAAGAGACGCTTCAATTCCATCCGGGATCTAGTCCAGGTGGGAGACATAGAGATTTGCAAGATACATACGGATCTAAATATAGCAGACCCGTTGACTAAGCCTCTTCCATGAGCAAAACATGATCAGCACCAAAGCTCCATGGGTGTTAGAATCATTACTGTGTAATCTAGATTATTGACTCTAGTGCAAGTGGGAGACTAAAGGAAATATGCCCTAGAGGCAATAATAATGTTATTATTTTATTTCCTTATATCATGATAAATGTTTATTGTTCATGCTAGAATTGTATTATCCGGAAACATAATACTTGTGTGAATACATAGACAAACCAAACGTCACTAGTGTGCCTCTACTTGACTAGCTCATTGATCAAAGATGGTTATGTTTCCTAGCCATAGACATGTGTTGTCATTTAATTAATGGGATCACATCATTAGGAGAATGATGTGATTGAACACTAACTGTACTGGGTAAGGTAATCGAATCGTGGGCTAGCAAAAGTATGTTGCTATTGCTTTCTTCATGACTTATACATGTTCCTATGACTATGAGATTATGCAACTCCTTTTTGCTGGAGGAACACTTTGTGTGCTACCAAATGTCACAACGTAACTGGGTGATTATAAAGGAGCTCTACAGGTGTCTCCAAAGGTAGATGTTGGGTTGGCGTATTTCGAGATTAGGATTTGTCACTCCGATTGTCGGAGAGGTATCTCTGGGCCCTCTCGGTAATGCACATCACATAAGACTTGCAAGCATTACAACTAATGAGTTAGTTGCAAGATGATGTATTACGAAACGAGTAAAGAGAGTTGCCGGTAATGAGATTGAACTAGGTATTGAGATGCCGACGATCGAATCTCGAGCAAGTAACATACCGATGACAAAGGGAACAACGTATGTTGTTATGCGGTCTGACCGATAAAGATCTTCGTAGAATATGTGGGAGCCAATATGAGCATCCAGGTTCCGCTATTGGTTATTGACCGGAGACGTGTCTCGGTCATGTCTACATTGTTCTCGAACCCGTAGGGTCCGCACGCTTAAGGTTTTGGATGACAGTTATATTATGAGTTTATGCATTTTGATGTACCGAAGTTTGTTCGGAGTCCCGGATGTGATCACGGACATGACGAGGAGTCTCGAAATGGTCGAGACATAAAGATTGATATATTGGAAGCCTATATTTGGATATCGGAAGTGTTCCGGGTGAAATCGGGATTTTACCGGAGTACCGGGAGGTTACCGGAACCCCCCGGGAGGTATATGGGCCTTAGTGGGCTTTAGTGGAAGAGAGGAGAGGTGGCCAGGGCTGGGCCGCGCGCCCCTCCCCCCTAGTCCGAATAGGACAAGGAGAGGGGTGCGGCGCCCCCCCTTCCTTCTCTCTCTCCTCTTTCCCCCTTCCCGAATCCTATTCCAACTAGGAAAGGGGGGGAATCCTACTCCCAGTGGGAGTAGGACTCCTCCTGGCGCGCCCTCCTCCTGGCCGGCCGCACCTCCCCCTTGTTCCTTTATATACGGAGGCAGGGGGCACCCCTAGACACACAAGTTGATCCACGTGATCATATTCTTAGCCGTGTGCGGTGCCCCCTTCCACCATAATCCTCGATAATATTGTAGCGGTGCTTAGGGGAAGCCCTGCGACGGTAGTACATCAAGATCGTCACCACGCCATCGTGCTGACGGAACTCTTCCCCGACACTTTGCTGGATCGGAGTCCGGGGATCGTCATCGAGCTGAACGTGTGCTAAAACTCGGAGGTGCCGTAGTTTCGGTGCTTGATCGGTCGGGCCGTGAAGACGTACGACTACATCAACCGCGTTGTGCTAACGCTTCCGCTGTCGGTCTACAAGGGTACGTAGATCACACTCTCCCCTCTCGTTGCTATGCATCACCATGATCTTGCGTGTGCGTAGGATTTTTTTTGAAATTACTACGTTCCCCAACACTTTTGTGAAAGATCGGGCGATTAGGGTCTCTACCCTACATCATCTTGGTATCATGAGCAAGGTTGATCATGATTTCGGAGCCTCCCCGTTGTGTTTCTAGCCTAATTTTATTGTTTTTTGTCCTAATCCGAAAATCCCCACCAAAAATAGCCCCAATTTTTTTTGTGATTTGTTGGTGTGTTGATGTTTTGTTGGATCTGATCCGTGGATTTGCTTTGGTTTCAAGTGGATCTAGCATCTCCCCATTTCTCTCCACCTTCCATCCTTGAAATCTCTCGAATTTCGACAACGAAATCATCATTTTCCGTCCCAAACACCCATCCCCGATCCAGATCTTGCGATCTTTCTGACCCCAGCGGTACTACCGCCCCCACGAGCGGAACTACCGCTAAGGCACCAACCGGTACCACCGCCTTCACAAGCGGTACTACCGCCCCACAAAGTTTCGGTTGAAACCGACTGGCACCTTTGCCAACCACTTATACACCATCACCACTTCTGCATACTACCCCCTTTGTGCCCGTTTCGCACTCCGACACGTGTTGCCACTTCGAGGTTTGAGAATTTGAGTTGCGGTACCGTATCCTTTTGTGTTTCGGCTATTTAGGTACGGTTCGAGATCGACACCACCGCCGCTCATCTTCGCCACGGACGCGTCATTAACAACGACCACCTCGACTACGACTTGGTATTCGTGCCACCATTTTGATACCATACCGGAAGCAAGACCGGTAACCTCATCTTGGTAGCATCATAGCCTTACTCATTACATTGATAGCCATCATAGCCTTACTCATTTGCATTGCTTACCCATCGATACTAGCAATTGAGTATTGCCGGCAACGAGACTTGTGCACATTAGTGATCGTACTTCCCATAGCATACATACGTCATTGTTGCCTATATTGGTGTCATCTCTTGTGTCACCAAATTGTCATCGCATACTAACTTGCCATCTTGGTTCGTCAAGCATTGCATGAGAAAAGAGCTCAAACATCAACGAGCCAAACAAGCTTTTAAGCAAAGAGGAAAGATACGCAAAGAGCTTTAAGCAAGAACCATAGCATCATACAACATTAAGATTGTCATACTCGATCATCTTGGATCGTATCATAGCCACACCTTGCATACAAAATATTTGGGATAGAAGTCGTTGCATTTTTGCTAAGTAGGTTGTGCACAAGTTATTGTATCCGCCTATCGTGCAATCGTGCTAGTGTCTCTCTAGTGTTGTGCAACAAGAGCATTTTCGTGGATTCCACATTTTGGCTCACCCTTGGTTGCACAACCCCACTTATCTTTTTGCGTGTGTGTTTCCGTGTACCTTATATGCTTGGTCTACTTATTATATTGCATCTTACGAATCTTTTCCAACATTATTGAAGCTCACTTACAAATTGCATCAAATTTTTGTGCCACCATCCTAACCAAGCTCCACCATAAGTTTTTACTTGTGTAGGTGTGAGAAACCGACGAGAATTCGTACCAATTGGGCTATTTCCTTGTCCTACATTGGAGTGATCATCGATTCACTTTCAACTTCGGTCAAGGTACATTTGGTATTCGTTCTTCTCTTTCTACCACTCACATTTGTCTTGGAATGATGGATAGGCCAAGTACTTCTACCAACCCACTCTTCATGGAGCAAGACGACGACATGACCTCCTTCGTCACCAAGAGTCACCTCTTTGGTGCATAACGTGCTTTACATCAAGAGCAACAAGCTATGAGTGAACGCATCGACAACCTTGCCGCCGACTTACGACTCTCCGAGCAACGTACGAGAGACTACTTTGACAACAAGCTCGATGATCACAAGGAAGAGAATGACGCAAGGATGGAAGGAATTCGCGCTTTGTTGCTCAACCGCTCTTCCTCCACTTCAAGAAGGAGCCGTTCAAGTCGCCATTCCAACTTTACCCTCTCCGGCTCAAGTACACCGACATCGAACACTCTTCGTCGAGCTGCGCGCACCGACCGTCAAGAAACCTCAATCCACTTCGAGACACCGACTCTCAAGAGCGCCGACGACGTCAAGCCGAAGAAGCCTTTGCGCTAGCTCGAGAACGGCAACAACAACGCCAACATGAAGAGGAAGAACGCGCGCGTCTACACCAAAATGCACAAGATGTTGAGGCTCAACGTAAAGAACAACAACTCCGTGACGCTCAAGCACTTGAGGCGCAACAAGCTCTACGCGAGGCGAGCCGAGCCGTTGCTGACCGAGGCCGTCAAGCCCGTGAAGAAGAGGAAGCACTTCGCGAAGAAATTCTCGAACGACGACTTCAAGCTCGCATGAATCGTCAAATTCCTCCTCGAGCTCGACGCGCTCCTCCACAAGCTCGCCAAGACCATCAAGTTCATCAAGAGCATGAAAACAATGGGAATACTCCGCGACAAGAGCAACACGAGGTTGACAACCCTCCGCGACAAGTGCACCATGAGTTGAACAATCATCTACAACATGGGCGTCATCATCCACGACCCCAACACAATGAAGAGCAACGCTACGGAAAGCTCAAGTTCACCATGCCCAAGTTCAACGGAAGCAACGATACCGAAGAATACCTTTCATGGGCATTGAAAGTCGACAAGATCTTCCGTTTGCACAATTATGAAGAAGATAAGAAGATCGCGATGGCATCCCTTGAGTTCCAAGACTATGTCCTCATTTGGTGGGAACAAGTCATTGAGCGCCGCGACAAGAGGTGATCCGCCCATCACTACTTGGGCACAAATGAAGGATGTCATGAGAGCACGCTTCGTGCCTACCTACTACAACTGCGACCTCTTCAAGAAACTCCAACAACTCAAGCAAGGAACAAAGAGCGTTGAAGATTACTACAAGGAGATGGAGATTGCAATGATAAGAGCCAATGTGACGGAAGATGATGAGCAAACTATGGCACGTTTCTTGAATGGACTCAATCACCCTATCAAGAAGATCGCCGACTTCCAACCATACTCAAATCTCATCGAGCTCGTGCACCAAGCTACCAAAGCGGAACGCCAAGTGCAAGATGACTTCAAGTACGCCAAGTTCTCATCCAAGTCCTACGGTTTCTCCAATAACCAAGCTTCAACGACTCCAACACCGACTACAAGAACGTCTACTTCCAACACCGACAAGCCGAATTCCAAGAAAGCTTCGTCAACTACAAGTCATCCTCCTACGAGCAACTTCAAGCCGAGAGCTTCATCATCATCAACCCCAACCGATGAGACCGTCAAGACGAGTTCCTTCAAGTGTTTCACTTGCGGAGGCCGATGCCACAAGTCCTACAAGTGCACCAACAAGCGGACCATGGTCTTCAACGACGATGGCACTTATGACTCCATGAGTGAAGGTGAAATGGACGCACTTGAGCAAGTCGCCATGCACCGCCAAGTGAACAATGAAGAAGAACAAGTATTTTGTGATGAAGACCCGAGTCCCGCACTTGTTGTCTCCAAAGTCTTGACTCTCCAACATCACCAAGAAGAAGACCAACGATGCCACATATTCCACACCAAGGCCGGCATCAATGGACGATCCGTCAAGGTCATCATCGATGGAGGGAGTTGTCACAATCTCGCAAGTGAAGAACTTTGCTCCAAACTCCAATTGCCCAAGACGAAGCATCCACATCCTTACAAAGTGCAATGGCTTAGTGACTCCGACACCATCCAAGTCGAGCACCGAGTACAAGTCTCCTTCATGATCGGCGCATACGAAGACACCTTGGAGTGTGACGTTGTTCCAATGACCGTTTGTCATCTTTTCCTTGGACGGCCATGGCAATTCGATAGAGGAGTCATCCACAACGGTCAAACGAACCACTACATCTTCAAGATGACGAGCAAGGAGTACGTCCTCCGTCCAACGTCGCCAAGTCAAGTGATCGCCGACAAACATACTGTCGGGGATATACCCCGCGGTGTAAACTGGCCGAAAGTTAACCCGGTCGGACTTGGCGGTTTATCTGAAGACCCCGCTGACACTTGGCGAGTTACTGGCGACCCGCCCTGACCTGGCGGTTTACAAGCAACCCACCTGGTCATTATCACTCACTGGTGATTCGACGTGCGGGATAGACGGATGACAAGGCCCAAGGCCCAGAAGGCCGGTTCACGTTCAATGGTGGGCCGGTTTAAGAGGAAAGGCATGAGGAATATTTGTCTTACAAGGTGTTAAGACCTGAACTTATATCCGGTTTGTATTAGAGATAGACTAGTCCTAATCCTAATATGACTCCACATGTAAACCGCCCCTTCAACATATATAAGGAGGGGCAGGGCTCCCCAAAGAGGACAGGCTACAAGCAAGAAAACAATCTCTAGGGCTAGACACAAAGAGCCGGTTTACGGCGACTCCTTCATGATGATAATGAGACCTAGCCTCAAACAACATGTAGGGTTGTTACCGGATGATGTTTCCCGGGGCCCGAAGCTGTCTAAATCCTTGTCTTACGTGTTGATCTGCCCTACGTCTCTCGTCCCGCTCAACCCCTCTCAAGCTACCACATAGATGCGTTGGCCTCACGACTAAGTCCTCACACTAGGACATCTGCCGTGACAATTTCACAATAGTTGGCGCCCACCGTGGGGCCTGCGCACGGTGGTGTTGAGTTCTTGGAGGGATCTCTTACAGGGATCGAGAAGTTTTCAACTTTCCATATGAGCCGGTTTGGAAGGATTTGCATCAAATTCAAATCCAGCAGTCCAGATTTAAGATTTGTCGAATTTAAGGTTTAAGAAAAGATTAGGGTTGCGTCTGTGCGCTACCGACGTTTTGGCCGTGTTTCACCGGCGTGTCAAATCTTGGTCTGTAACTCGCGTGTAATCGGCATGGTTAGAGTTGCCGCCTCGTTCAACATTGGTTCGCCGAGTCCGATGGGAGCGAGTCACCAAAACACACAAGGCCAAGTCCCGATCAAGACAAGAGCATTGTTTCGCTGCGTCCAAGGATCTCAAGTACTAGTACATCTTCGGCTATGATTATCTGAAGCCAAAGTCAGCTTTTCCTTTTATCAACTTCGCTTGGTGGATGCGCGTAAGAAAACTACCAGGAGAACAATTCAGAAGTCATGGAAAGAAAAGGACGAGGAGGAAAAGTCAAACCGACGATGACTCGGGGAGGATTTGGTCATGAGCACACGACGTCTCCGAGCCGTTCTCGACCTCGCGCTGGCCGTACTCGCTCCGCTCCGCCTCTGCCTCGCTGGACGAGCCGCCGCTGTCCGAAGGCCCTTGTCGGCTCCTCCCTCTGGGAGTCGCCTTGGCAGTAGGCCGCCATTCTTGCCGGCCCTCCGCTGTGACGTTGAGCCGCGAGCCGCCCGCGGCCTGCCCTGCTCAAACCGCCGGCCAACGGGCTGATCCACCTCCACCTCCACCTTCACTGGCTCGCCCAAACGGTTTAACTCCGCGCGCGGCTTTAAATCACCGACGCCTCACCTTCTGCTCCAAATCGGCCGCCCCAGGCCACCGTTCCTCTACATTTACCGATGCTGGCTTCGTCGACCTCCTCTGTCGCTGCCACCGAGTCACCAGCCTCCACACCCGCAGCGGCGCCTCAAGCCACGAGCTCGTTTCAATCGCCATACCGCCATGTCTCTGTTTCCAGGCTGAGTCACCAGGGCCTCGCGGCTGTTGCTTCAGAGAGCTGCTTCGTTACGAGTCGCCGGCGCCCCTTGGATTTCGGCCGCACTCAATCTCCGAGGTGTCGCGTCGCCGCTAACCCGTCGTGGTTGACCCGCCGTGGTCGATCCGTCGTTGCTCCGTCCGAGTCAAACCGACCTGCTGCTGCCTACTCCGAGTCGCCGTCGTTCCTGCGGGCCGGGTCCGCCCGCGAAGCCGGCCCTCCGCCGTCGCCGCTTCAACCTTGCTCTGAGTCACCGGGAGGACTTCGTGCCGAGTCGCTTCAAATCGCCGACCTGCGAGTCACCATCGAGACCACTCCGGTTTCGCCGACCCGTTTGACTCCGAGCTGCTTCGACCTCGAGTCACGGGTTACCAATGAACCGGCCGCTTCAGTTTTTGCCAAGTCGCCGGCCCTTGCAGTGGGGCGCCGGTCCGATGCCTCCTCAAACCGCCGTCTTGCCTTGCCACCACCATGGTTCGTTCCGCTGCTGCGGACGAACCGCCGTCTGCTCACTTTCAACTTGCCCGCGCACGCGTTCACTCCATCTCAGGACTACTACACCTCTGAGCGCCCCCCGTTTCCGCCGGATTACCCCGCTGATGTGTCAGGCTGAAACCCAGTTTTTGTTGGCTTGTCTCTGTTTTTTACGAATCAAGATTTCGGTCCAAGCTTCTTCAGAAATTAGCACTGCCGGCCTGACTAAGTGCCCAGCCAGAGCACATGTTTGCTGCCTTTATACGCAGTGTTTTCTGTTTAATCTAGCCTCACGTTATTTCATCGGTGCCAAATTTGGACTTCAAGTCAAACACCCTCCAACATCAAGGTCAACAGCACAAGTCCATTATACTGTCAAGGAGACACAGGCGACAGACTGAATCAAATACTGGATGACGTGGTATTCATGCAAAAAGAATAAAGGAACAGTGAGATTCAAAGTTGGACAGGGTCACGTTTCAAAATATTGTCAAAGAAAGGTGCTGACATGCTGTGGAGCTCCATCAGCATTACGTGGAGCTAAAAAGCTATTATTAATTCACGTCCAGACAAAAGTATGGAGCATTACTATTACTACGTGCATAAATTTTACATACAGATCATCCAGATGACTCAGGTGACATCCATCTAAGCTTATTTTATTAGCACGTATTATTTTGTCCAACAACAATTACTTTGATCTGTGTATTTTTATATACAGGACAATCATTCACTATAAATATGGTTTATACCATGGGTATGGAGCACGGACTGACAATATTCCGCTCGGCGATAGTCCATAACATATTGCCCGATGAATGGACGCGCACAAGCCGCCGCCCGTACGGCCCGGTCTACATCAACTAGCCGAGACTGCATCTGTGATTGACTCGCGCGTCCGCACCGGCTTACAACGCCACGGACGACTCACCGTCCGCTCTCACGGCCGGTTCACGCGTCCGCGCCGGTTTACAACGAGGAGGAAAATTTGCTTATCCGCACCGGCATACAACGCCGTGGCCGACTCATCTATGTTGCCTTTTGATGCTGCGGTCGTTTTTATCGTCCGCCCCCACGGCCTGGTCTACATCAACATACCGGGCCGCACCTGTCTGCATGAGCTATTTATTGGGTATGAGCAAGTCACAGCTTGGGTGGCCCGGTTTTCTTTCAAATTGGAGACAAATTATCATCAACCGCCGTTTGCACTGGATGGTTCAATGGACATGCACACAAATTGCTGCCACTACAGTTTGGTCAGCTTCAAATAGCCAGTTGGAAGGAACCATTGGCCGAGTTGCTGACACGGCTCATACGGGATCATTTATAGCCCGCCGCAGTCACCTCAAACCTTCTGTGGATTCATATCACGTTATCAACACCAGTGATATACAAGTTATGCCGGTTTATATCACGGTCAAATCTGGAGAATCTCAAGCCAACTCCTCAAGTCACCTTGAGACTTGGGGGCTACAATGATATGACTTAGCAAACGTTGCTGGTTTTCAGTGAAGTCAAGAACCCCAATACGTTGGAGAGAAAGATAACCCGGTCCCGGATTCACATCGTGCTGTCAGAAGATTTCCGGATTAGAAAGTATATGACAGTTACAAAATCACGGCTCAATGAAGAAGTTCCGGGTCATCAGAAAAAGATTCCGGTTTACAATCTGGTACAAGGGAAATTTGTTCTCCGACAAAGCTCTGAAGCTCTCAAATCCGGTTTAAGAATTTCTGGTTCAAAAAGGAATTAACTTCTCGCAAGTTTGAGTTTAAAGGCCGTCAGAAAATTTCCGGCTAAAAATGAAGATTCCGGTTTAAAATCCGGTTCAAGGGAAAGATGTCTCCCACAAAGCTTTGAAGCTCTCTATATCCGGTTCAAGATCCCGATTCAAAGAAGAATTTATCTCTTGCAAAGGTTAAAAATTGCCGAAGAGGACCTGCTGCCACGATGCGCGGTTCAAACATGGGTATCCTGCCTTATTGGCTTATCATATTATTATATCACTTGGAGGTTTGGTCGTGTCCGAACCAATACCATACCTCTTGATCGGTGCAATGCCACAACATCACTTGGGGGCTTGGTTGTATCCGAACCATAGTTACACCTTTTGATCGGCTCAAAGCCAAATCAATCTGGGGCCAAAGAGAGTATTGTAAAACAACAACTCAAACATAGGCACCCACTGAGCACAGCTCAAAACGTTACTTGGGGATTCTTTGCTATCGAAATGAACTTAGAATCTACACTTGTAATGGGCTATCAAGCCATGGCTTGGAAGCCTGGTGTATACACCTAAAACCCCGGGTTAACCTGCCTATTTAAGTAAGTCACTCCGCCCAGGTAAACTTGGTATGACCCTTCGAACTTTGACAAGTTACTCTAAAATGAAGACCCTGAACTTATCAAGTTAAAACGATGATTGGTTAAGGATTGAGGACCATCTTAAAAGGCTTTGCAAAAATGGTTTAACTCAGTGGCCTGGCAGCCCATGAAAAGCCTCGAATTTGGGGCCTGGCAGCCCGTGAAAAGCCTCGACTACAACGGTTTTATTTGCTTTTTGCTAAGTTTTGTTTTCTTTTGATAAGATTTGTGATGCTTTCAAATCAGCGTTTATCAACCCGGCTAGGCTGTCAACTACAAGTTGTCAGTACCCGATCAAGTTATAATCCGGAGACTATCAGCCCGATCTGGTTTTGACTACAAGTCGCCAGTATTACATATGGATAACCCGGTGTTTATCATAACCCGGTATGGTTTTATCATAAACCGGCACAATATGGAAGGAGTTATCAGTACTCGAGATTGGGGTTATCACTCTTACTACAAAAAGTTGGTAAACCAACGATGTGATTCAATGTCACAGGACACTTTAAACTTGTTGTATTCAGAAACAGGTTGAATAAAGCATGATTATAAATCATCAGTGTTTTAAACCGGTAGTATGATCCGGTGTTTATTAAACCGGCCTGGCTTTGGACAATAAGTCGCCAGTATATATTTGGATTGCGCCATTGGAATCATGCGCTTATAAATCATTGGGTTATATTATTCAAATAGCCAAACTTGGCTGAAATTTCATTATGATATTGAATGAATAAGGTTTTCATACCGGATTATATTATCTTGAATAGCCAACATGGCTGGATTTTTATTATTAAGATTTTCAAAGTCGCTATAGCACAATGTCTACTATTTTATCAAAGGATATGATTTATTCTACAATGAAAGGAATAGTCCCGAGTCGCTGCAGGCTTACAACCCGGCACTTGGGGGCTACATTATTTCAGTTGAGATTACATCAAATACACAAGTCTCATGTCGCTGCAAGCATGCACCATGATACTTGGGGGCTAATGCAAAGTCATTGTTTGCTCACCTTATTGAAGACCCGACTCATCACATCGTAATGAGCCGGCCCTTGGGGGCTACCAATTGCTCCTGTCAACAATTCAAGGTACATAAATTTTCGTCCATAATATTGAAGGATCCATTGCTCAGTTGGTAAAGCACAAATCTCTTAACCTTGTGGACATGGGTTCAAGCCCTACGATGGAAGCTACATTATAAGATGTTATTTTCATTGAAGTATATATCAAGTCCCGGTTCAAGTATTATCTTACTAAAGCCGGCCCTTGAGGGCTACATATCACTTCTCAAGTCTACATGATTATATTTACAAAGTCCCTGCTCATTATTGCATAATGAGCCGGCCCTTGGGGGTTACACTGATTGAAGTTTTTATAAGCAAATTACAAGTCCCAGGTTGCTGCAAGCATGACAACCCGGCACTTGGGGGCTACATATATGGAGTATTCAGTTTAGATGATTGAGATGAACAAACCGGATTTCTTCAAGGTTGAAACACTTATTTGAGCAAGTCTTAAGTTATCACTGTGTTCTCCTCTTAAGACTTGGGGGCTACAGGTATTATGCATATAAAGGAGGAACATCTTCATTTTATCAGTTTTGAGCAAATCACGAAGATCAATTACATGACCCGGTGTCGATAACAATTATGACCCGGTGCCATCAATATTTATAAACCGGCCATTTTGGTAATATTAAACCGGAAAGTTTTACATCTTCAAACCGGCTGAATATCAGATAAGTATTTTCAGACCCATATTTCTTAAACCGGTGCTTTGGGAGCTGAGTCAAAAGGAGTTATTCTTCACAATATTTCTCGGTGACAAACCAATGTCGGCAAATTAAGTATGAAGTTGGCTTATTGACCTGGATTTTCTAGAAGAAGGAAATGGCAAGGAATTAAGGATGATCAGATGCCGGTTTACAAGAATTCTTAACCCGGAGCATAATCTATCAAATTTGTTCTTGGATTTGTTTTACAGGATCAGTTTAACATGGATAAATCCAAATTAAACTGGGGGCTAATGTCGGGGATATACCCCGCGGTGTAAACCGGCCGGAAGTTAATCCGACCGGACTTGGCGGTTTATCTGAAGACCCCGCTGACACTTGGCGAGTTACTGGCGACCCGCCCTGACCTGGCGGTTTACAAGCAACCCACCTGGTCATTATCACTCACTGGTGATCCGGCGTGCGGGACAGACGGATGACAAGGCCCAAGGCCCAGAAGGCCGGTTCACGTTCAATGGTGGGCCGGTTTAAGAGGAAAGGCATGAGGAATATTTGTCTTACAAGGTGTTAAGACCTGGACTTATATCCGGTTTGTATTAGAGATAGACTAGTCCTAATCCTAATAGGACTCCACATGTAAACCGCCCCTTCAACATATATAAGGAGGGGCATGGCTCCCCAAAGAGGACAGGCTACAAGCAAGAAAACAATCTCTAGGGCTAGACACAAAGAGCCGGTTTACGGCGACTCCTTCATGATGATAATGAGACCTAGTCTCAAACAGCATGTAGGGTTGTTACCAGATGATGTTTCTCGGGGCCCGAAGCTGTCTAAATCCTTGTCTTACGTGTTGATATGCCCTACGTCTCTCGTCCCGCTCAACCCCTCTCAAGCTACCACATAGATGTGTTGGCCTCGCGACTAAGTCCTCACACTAGGACATCTGCCGTGACAATTCCACGACACATACCACCCATCGTGGAGAGAATGGTGAGAGAGCGAGCCACCTAAAAGAGAGTGAGCGCCACAAGCCCAAATTGAGTGCCTCCACGATCAGCGAAAACAAGAACTTCGTTCTATTTGCAACCAAACGTGAGATGAGAGAAGTGTGTGAGGACCCATCTAGTGTCCTACACTACGTCCTCATGTGCAAGGACAATGCACCACAAACTAACACCTCTCACACTCTTCCTCTAGTGTTGTCTTCTTTTTTGTAGGAATTTCAAGATGTTTTTCCCGATGAGCTTCCTCCGGGACTACCCCCTCTCTGAGGCATTGAGCACCGAATCGACCTCATACCCGGAGCACGGCTTCCGAACAAAGCTCCCTACCGCGCCAACCCCGAAGAAACCAAAGAAATTCAAAGGCAAGTAAAACATCTCATAGACCATGGACATGTGCGTGAAAGTTTGAGCCCTTGTGCCGTTCCGGTCATTCTTGTGCCAAAACGTGACGGTAGTTTTCGCATGTGCTCCGATTGTAGACCTATCAATGCTATCACCGTTCGTCATAGATATCCCATTCCACGCCTAGATGATATGCTAGATGAGCTTAGTGGTGCCACTATATTTTCCAAAATTGATCTTAAGAGTGGTTACTATCAAATCCGCATACAAGAGGGCGATGAATGGAAAACTGCCTTCAAAACCAAGTTTGGTTTGTATGAGTGGTTAGTCATGCCTATGGGTCTCTCGGAAGCACCAGGCACTTTTATGCGCCTTATGAATCATGTCTTTCGCCCTTACATTGGTATATTTGTTGTGGTTTACTTCGATGACATTCTTGTCTTTAGCAAATCTATACAAGAGCATGTCACCCATGTCCGCATCGTTCTGCAAACTCTTAGGAAAGAGCGTCTCTATGCTAATATGGAGAAATTCCTTTTTGGTGTTGATAAGCTCATTTTCTTAGGATTTGTTGTCTCTTCTAGGGGTGTTCATGTAGATGAGTCCAAGATCAATGCTATTAAGACTTGGCCGCAACCAACCAACTTGCATCACGTGCGTAGTTTCCTTGGCCTTGCGGTCTTCTATCGTCGCTTTGTAAAGGATTTTAGCACCATTGCTTCGCCTTTGCATGCTTTGAGCAAGAAGAATGCGCCTTTTGTTTGGGTACCATCCCAAGATACCGCATTCAATGAGCTTAAGAATTTGCTTTCTCATGCTCCCATGCTTGCTTTACCCAACTTCGACAAACCCTTTGAAATTCATTGCGATGCTAGTGGTAATGGCATAGGAGGTGTGTTAACGCAAGAGAAGCGCCCCGTAGCTTACTTTAGTGAGAAACTTTCTGGAGCGCAACTCAATTACCCCATCTATGACAAAGAGCTATATGCTTTAGTCCGCGTTTTGCATGAATGGGAACACTACCTTCGTCCCCATGAGTTTATCATTCATACCGATCATGAGACTCTCAAATATCTTAAGGGACAGACTAAGTTGAACAAGCGTCATGCTAAATGGAGTGAATTTATTGAGTCTTTTCCTTATGTCATCAAGTACATTAAGGGTAAAGAAAATGTTGTGGCGGATGCGCTTTCCCGCATTTGCATGCTTGTCACGCAACTTGAGTTAGATGTCATTGGCTTCGAGCATATCAAAGACTTATATGAGCATGATACAACTTTTGCCATTCCTTATGCCAAGTGTTTGTCAAATACATCTTGGGAACGCTATTACATCAAAGATGGCTACCTTATGAGAGCTAACAAACTTTGCATTCCCGAGTCCTCGCTTCGTTTGTTGCTTTTGCAGGAATCTCATGGAGGCGGCTTAATGGGACACTTCGGACGCGACAAGACGTTCGCCACGCTCTCAAAGAGCTACTTTTGGCCAAAGATGTTTCGGGACGTCAATCGCTTCACCAACCGGTGTTCTACATGTCGCAAAGCTAAGTCCAAAGCTCAATCTCATGGTCTCTATATGCCTTTACCAATTCCATACCAACCTTGGGAAGACATTAGCATGGACTTCGTACTTGGTTTGCCTAGGACTCGCAATGGGAAAGATTCCATATTCGTCGTTGTGGACCGTTTCTCGAAAATGGCACACTTTATTCCTTGTAACAAGATAGATGATGCTTCACATGTGGCTAATCTCTTTTGTAGGGAAATATTGCGTCTACATGGTGTGCCAAAGACTATCGTCTCGGACCGCGACGTCAAGTTCCTTAGCTACTTTTGGAAGACCCTATGCGCCAAGCTCGGAATCAAGCTAATCTTCTCCACGGCATACCATCCTCAAACCGACGGCCAAACGGAGGTGACAGACCGCACACTCTCCGCTCTACTTTGAGTACTCATCAAGAAGAACATCAAGGAGTGGGAGGAGTGTCTACCCATCGCCGAGTTCGCCTACAACCGAGCAAGACACTCAACAACCGGCAAGTCCCCTTTCGAGGTCGTCTACGGATTCAACCCTTTGTCACCATTGGACATTCTACCTCTACCACTCCAAGAGCGAATCAATTTGGACACAAGTGCACGAGCGACCCATATCAAGAAGGTGCATGAAGATACAAGAAACACCATCGAGCGCCAAGTACAACGCCTTGCGACCAAGCTCAACGTCAACAAGCAACCTATGGTCTTCAACACTGGTGATCTCGTGTGGCTACACCTTCGCAAGGACCGCTTTCTACAAGAACGCAAGTCCAAGCTTCGACCACGAGCGGATGGACCCTTCAAGGTGCTTGCACGCTACAACGACAACGCTTACAAGATCGATCTCCCGCGCGACAAGTACAACGTGAGCGACATTTTCAACGTCAAAGATCTCTCTCCCTTCCATGGTGATGAAGAATTTGATCCGAGGACGGATCTTCCCCAAGGGAGGGGAGGTGATGCGGAGCATCCCAAGGCCATCCCCATGGACCTACCTACATCTCCCACGACACCACTTGGACCCATGACAAGAGCTCGTGCGAGAACCATCGAGAACGAGGTTAACTCTCTCCTTGTTGAACTTCCCTTTGACCCACGTGAGACATGGCTACTACCTCAATCGGAGTTGCTCTGTGTGCTTAGGTACCATATAAGCAACCAAGGAGATGGAACGGTGCAAGATGGACATCAAGAGCATGGAGACATTTTGCCCAGCCCGGAAGGACCGGAACAACCGCCCGACCACCGCCAGGGCGGAACAACCGGCCGACTACCGCCCAACAACCAGTCTGCCTTCTGTGATCGAGCGGCGCAAGGCCGGCACTACACCGGATGTGCCGGTAACTACCAGAAGACCGGTACTGCCGCCCCGACAACCGGTACAACCGCTGGCCCCTTCGACGTCCATCTCCGCAAGCCAGCGCCAGACCTCCCAGCGGAACTACCGCCTTCCAGGACCGGTACTTCCGCCCTGCATGAGCTCCTAGCACAACAACCGCCCCTTGACCGGTACTACCGGCCCTGCCTGCGCGCAGTCACTTGGGCCAAGGCCCGTGTACCCTTTCGTTACCTAGACTATAAATACTCTATCCCGTACAACTTTCTAGGGTTAGCATTGGTTTAGCTCATTTGAGAGATAGAGCATTGCTCATCCATATCGGATCTACTCCACGAGAGAGACCGCGGCCCCTCTACGGAGAAGATCCACCTTGGATTCAAGACCCCTTTATGGGAAGATCCCCTTGTGGATTCAAGACCTCCTCACGGAGAAGAACCGGTTACCGTGTATCGTCCCTAGTTGTCCGTGGATTCGTGTATCGTCCTATGTACTCGAGGATCTAGCCCATGTGTGATTTATTCGTGTCGGTATAGTGTTTTCCTCTTGTGTTTTCCTTCCGTTCATCCCCGTGTTCTTCGCGTTTGCCCCGGGATCCGCTCCTTTCGTGAAAGATCGGGCGATTAGGGTCTCTACCCTACATCAACCTATCAATCAGGTTGCTTCGATGGTCGTCTAGTCCGTCTACCATGTGCCCCCACCATACCTTCGGAGATTTATATGATTTCTGCTTATTTTGGAAAATAAGTTTTTAAGCAAGTGAGAAAGCCATACCATTCATCCTCCACCTCCTCGTCCATGATGTCCGTTGACTTTCTTTTTCTGGTAAAGGCTCCTTACCCCTTCCATTTTTATATCCAAAAACATCCCAAACCACGCGTTCGTCATCCAACTTAGCTTGGCCCCAGATCAACCCTCTCTCTCCTTGCTAGCTCCATTGCTGGAGCAAGCCTCCTCCTTTATGCACTGCTTCTTACCCAACCACTAATGCCTCCTATCTCTCCAGCCTCGCGCCTACATGGATGCTAGCTGCCCATCCCTTATCGAGACCCCTGACCCTAGGCATACCGTCATGGGAGTGCTACAAAAAGCTTTGAGGGGGTGTGCTACATCAACCAGGCCACCCAGCAAGACCCCCCCGGGGCGATGCTGCAAAGGAGCCACCGGGTGCAACGTCGACAACCAAACAACACCGTGAGCCGACTACCGGATGTAGCAAGCATTTTGCGTGCTGCTACAAGCCAGAGTGCTCCTCACCGACCACCCCCGGACCACATATGTTGCAAGCTTCTGTCATTGTGTTGCACCTACATAGACACCATTGCAAATGTCATCGCCTGATTCTATGAGCCCGCCACTCCATTGCTACAAGCTAGTGTGCGCCGCCGAATATCCCTAGAAAACCACGGTTGCAAGTGTGCGCCATTGAAGTGAAGTAAATATGCCCTAGAGGCAATAATAAAGTTGTTATTTATATTTCCTTATATCATGATAAATGTTTATTATTCATTCTAGAATTGTATTAACCGAAAACTTAGTACATGTGTGAATACATAGACAAAACAGAGTGTCCCTAGTATGCTTCTACTTGACTAGCTCGTTAATAAAAGATGGTTAAGTTTCCTGACCATAGACATGTGTTAACATTTGATAAATGGGATCACATCATTAGAGAATGATGTGATGGACAAGACCCATCTATTAGCTTCGCATAATGATCGTTAAGTTGCATTGCTATCTTTCTTCATGACTTATACATATTCCTCTGACTATGAGATTATGCAACTCCCAAATACCGGAGGAACACCTTGTGTGTTATTAAATGTCACAACCTAACTGTGTGATTATAAAGATGCTCTACAGGTATCTCCGAAGGTGTTTGTTGGGTTGGCGTAGATCAAGATTAGGATTTGTCACTCCGAGTATCGGAGAGGTATCTCTGGGCCCTCTCGGTAATGACATCACTGTAAGCCTTGCAAGCAATGTGACTAATGAGTTAGTTGTGGGATGATGCATTACAGAACGAGTAAAGAGACTTGCCGGTAACGAGATTGAACTAGGTATGATGATACCGATGATCGAATCTCAGGCAAGTAACATAACGATGACAAAGGGAATAATGTATGTTGTTATTGCGGTTTGGCCGATAAAGATCTTTGTAGGATATGTAGGAACCAATATGAGCATCCAGGTTCCGCTGTTGGTTATTGATCGGAGATGTGTCTTGGTCATGTCTACATAGTTCTCGAACCCGTAGGGTCTGCACGCTTAACGATCGATGATGATTTGTATTATGAGTTATGTGTTTTGGTGACCGAAGATTGTTCGGAGTCTCAGATGAGACCACGGACATGACGAGGAGTCTCGAAATGGTCGAGAGGTAAAGATTGATATATTGGACGATGATATTTGGACACCGGAATGGTTCCGGAATGTTTCGGGTATTTTTTGGAGTATTGGGAGGTTACCGGAACTCCCAGGGGAGTAATGGGCCTATATGGGCCATAGGGGAGAGAGAGGGGAGCCCGCAAGGGGTGGCGCGCCCCCCATGGGCTGTCGGAATTTGACAAGGGGAGGGGGCGCAGCCCCCCTTTCCTTCCCCCTCTCCCTCTCCTTCCCTTTTCCCCCTCCGAAAGAAAGGAAAAAGGGGGGGGGGCGAATCCTACTAGGAGTGGAGTCCTAGTAGGACTCCCCCATGGCACTCCCCCTTGGTGGCCGGCGTCCTCCTCCCCTTCTTTATATATGGGGGCAGGGGGGCATCCCATAGCACATCAATTGTTCTCTTAGCCGTGTGTGGTGCCCCCCTCCACAGTTTATTCCTCCGGTCATAGCTTCGTAGTGCTTAGGCGAAGCCCTGCGCGGATCACATCACCATCATCGTCTCCACGCCGTCGTGCTGACGAAACTCTCACTCGACCCTCTGCTGGATCAAGAGTTCGAGGGATGTCATTGAGCTGAACGTGTGCTAAACTCGGAGGTGCCGTGCGTTCGATACTAAATCGGTTGGATCGCGAAGACGTTCGACTACATCAACCACGTTAATACTAACGCTTCCGTTTTTGGTCTACGAGGGTACGTGGACACACTCTCCCCTCTCGTTGCTATGCATCTCCTAGATAGATCTTGCGTGATCGTATGAAATTTTTTGAAATTGCATGCTACGTTCCCCAACATGAAGTTGGGATCTGCAATAGTGCTGCTATGAGGGGGCGACGCCTTCAACACGTGGAGGGAAGGCGAGCAGCGGATGGGAGGCACGCAAGATCTGCAATAGTGATGTCACTTCTCTCTGCCATCCCAACCATCTCTCCCCACCGTAGCAGCTGGCCCCCAGCCACGTCTCCACATCAGCTCGGTCGTCGCACTAACACGACCGGCCTCTCCTCGCCAACCCACTGCCTCCCAGCTATGGGTCTCGACATGCGGTCAGTGACCGACCATTGCCTCTCGATTGTCACTTCCACGCTTCTCGAGGGTACCAGACCTCTCCCGACCGGCCAAACTTCCTCTCGAGTTTAAAGAGAAATGAAAGGAGATTATTTGGGAAGGTTTATGGGGATTTGCTAAATTATCTCACCTGTAAATCTACCCTAATTTATTGGGACACCCCACTAAGGTAGCAACCACTCATCGGGGAAGTTTTTGTGGAGATATGTTGGAGAAAATTTGTGCTGTTATATGTCCTTGTATGCATCCGAGTTCTTCAGCAGACATCGTCGCTCACCTCTCACTTGTCCATGTCCGTAGCCGACCAACTGTCCTCCTCATATCCAAATCCTTACTTTCATATAACACCATAGAATGTTGATTTCATCATACATAGTTCATCAGACATAGATAAAAACGAGATGCATTTAAAGAAAAACCTTCCCTAATAATCCTACTCATCGTTGTCGGAGATGTTGATGACCTCCTTGTCGGAGCCAATAACAACCTCATCATTGGTGGCGGGTGAATCAAGGATGTCTCCTCTTCCTCGTCAATGAAGAGCCACTCCCACTGAACGTTTGTGATGTGGATAACACGATGCTTCACCCCACTACCCGCTTGAACTGGAGTGACTCAAAGATGGACATGTTTTTGTCCACTATGATGCGATCAGTGATGAGCGATGCGAAGGTGGCAGCGCCTGCGCGCTAGTACTCCATTCGTGCCTCCGCTGCGAGGTGCTCTTTCTTGTTTCTTTGACGGGATAGAACTGTTCCTTTGCCTCGCCTATGCCAAACTTGCTTCCTCCGACAGCGAGTTCATCCTTCCTGGTTGCCGCCGCCTCTTCCCTCCTCCTTCTCCTCTTCTTCCTCCAAGCTCGGGTCTGGAGCACTTGGAGGCAGGTCAGCGCAATCTGGGTGCCACGCATATCTATCGCAATCTCCACCTGACGCTCCAGTATGAGCATTTTGTAATAGGTCACCTTCTCGTGGACCATGGCAGATAACGAGAAAGTAACGTAAGGGGATGCAGTTGGGGAATCTATGGAGGTGCAGACGACAGGAAATGGTGCGGTAAGGGTTTACCCTCGTTGTATAACTTAAATAGTAGGGGATTGACTCCTTGGGTGACATGCAACAAGCGGGATCAAACCGGTGACCACCCGAGTGGATAGATGGGTTTTGACATGGGTTTACTAGTCAGTCTGACATGGCAGACGCATCAACACAGACACAAATCCGACCCACATATGGGTTGCTTTTCAGGAGTGCCAGACAACCCGAACATATGGGTTGGGTACAAGGGTCTAATTGGATGGTATTTTTTGGTCGGGGTGGTCGAGCTATTTGCTAAGACTTATAGGGGAAAGTTGTGGTCCAGTTGGTCCAGACACTTTTAACCCTCCAACTCTGTGCATCAAACGCCCCTAAATGTCCGGACCACGTGGTCCAGACACTTTTAACCCTCCAACATCAAACCATAAGCAAACCAATAGAAGGTTTGCTGGCATCCAAACCTCCGCCACGTAGTCCTCCGACACTTAGGACCGACATAGAACCCCCCCCCCCCCTCTCTTTTTCTACTCCAACTAGCACTCTGCTCTCCGCACTGCATTTCATGCCGGCGTAGAGCGCACATAACCGTTCACTACTGCATTTAGGCCAAATGGTGCGATATTCACATGGGTGCAACTGTCGAGAAAGCTGCCCCAGCCCGCTGCTCGTGTCGTGTGCAAATACCTCTCCGTGTCGCATTAATGCTTGTTCAGATTAGACATGACTGGGGGGCGACGAGACGGCTTCCTACCACATTCATGTGGGTTGAACATCTATTCACCTGCCAGCATTTACATCAGGGCGATGAACGAGAAGCCAACTCCAGCCGAACACATTCAAGCCGGCGTTTTCCTTGCCCGGGCACCCACTACTATTTATAGACCAATGGCCACAACACAAACCAAACCACCTGTGAGACCCATCTCCCTGCATTTGTGCCGTCGGCACACCACCTCTACCCTTCTTCCTTCATCCACCTCCGCGAAAAATAGTCAGGACCTGCCATGGCTGGTGGAAGAGCCTTTCGCCGTGGCGCTGCCATGAAATCATGACCGAGGTAAACGCACGGCGTGCTCGACGCCCTGCCCGCATTAAAGCAGGAGAGCCTCCGAGCTCTCTGGATGAGGAGAACTCGAAAGAGTAGAATGCCATAATGGAGGAGGAGGAGGAGCAGGCACCTGCACCCGCTGGCGGGTTCTACAACAGGCGGAGGCACACTACAACATTGTCATGGTGGAGACGTTGGCGCCGCCGGTCTCCGCATTCCAGATGCTACAAGAGAGCAATGGTACAACCTGCAGGTCCTTGAGCAGCACTGGCTTGCGGAGGGCCAGATCGCCGACGAGCAGACAATCGAGGCCATGCTCACGGAGAATCCGGGTATCGTGGATGAGATGTATGATTCCGTGGCACGAGAGGTGGTGGCTCCGTGCCGACTAGGCGGAGTGCGACAGCATGTTCGAGGAGCTTGCGGCGGAGGCGAGCGCTTGGACAGCACAGTCGATCGTGGACGAGAACGCTGCCAATGTCAGCAGCTTCACATCGTTTGTCCCAGGCCGCAACGGTCATAGGGCCAGAGCGTCTGGGATGAACATCGACCTCACCTCCACCGGCAGTGTCAATGGCCATGCGGCGAACTCTGACGAGGAGTAGGACGTGGGACACAGACGTGCCCACGTTCGGCAAAGAGTATATGACGTGGGCCCATGTTCGACGAAGAATAGACTAGGGCGGGTTTCTTTTGCTATTTATAAAATCTTAATTTTTAATGAAAATGTCGTGTCCGTTTTTTATTCTATGCACCGGGTTGGATGATTGACTACGGCTAAAATCTTCGCGGACATATCCGAACTTAGTGTCCAATCTAAGATACAGCGTTGGAGAAGCCCTTGTAAGAAATACGTTTCCGAGTCAGGTAAAAAAAGAAAAAGGAAAAAGAAAAAAGAAAAAGGAATACGTTTCCGACAGGGCCTAGGGCTTGGGCCGATTATATGTACGGCAGCCGGAACACCAGACATCACGTATCCACGCCCCCGGTTTCGACGGAATAGATCTCGAGGGAGGAGGCTGGGATCGCGACTTCGATCCCGATGGAGGAGGCTGGTGGTGCTGCATCCCCCGAGAGGTTGAGGTTCGACCCGTATGAGGGGTATGGGATCAAGAAGCAGATGATGGTGAAGATGGACCAGCGAAACAGCTACATCAAGTGGCTGCTCGAGTGGGACAAGAAGCCTCGCCCTCCCCTGCCCAACCTGCCCGAGGAGTCCCGCGAGGAGTCCCGCGAGGCCATGGACGCCATCAAGGCCGAGCGCGACCACCACGAGAGGGTCCTCGCCAACTTCAAGCGCGACGGCCACGCCTACGTCCAGATCGATGTCTTCAACGACGACGACCCAAGGACCAAACTCCCCGACGACCAGTACGACGTCCTCCACTATGACAGCGACGAAGAAGCTTGATCTACTGAGCAACATCTATCTATCTAATGTGTGCCATGGATTAGAGTGTGATTCCTCCTGGCGATATACTACATCTTAAGTTTATGTCTGCAAGTGATGATGTTATATCGTAGCATGTAGTGTGTCCTCAGGCTTTTGTAACCAGGCAAAGCTATATTCTGCTAGTGTTATTTCACTTATTTGTATGGCACTCATGGTTTTGAATCTCTCTGTTACGTTGCTCTTCGAATCTGAATCATTTTGGAGGTCTAAGATATCTTCTATACTGCAAAACATCTATCGGGAGCCTGGCCACAAGCTGGATTATAGCTCAGGAAGCTGATGAAGCTCAATGTGAAGTCATAACACTAAGGTGTGATTACCTCCACTATCACGAATAAAGATTCTCAAAAAAAAATCACGAATAAGTCCACTTACCTTCTGTTTTTTCATTCATGGCTTTAACTACGCACTAAATACATAATATTATTGTGTAACAAAAGCGAATGCATGCTGTTGATTTGTAATTGCCTGATTCCAGACTGGTATGCTGCACTTTAAGCCCCATGGTCATAGTTTCTCTTTCATGTTTACTTTGGTACTATGTGGGATCGGACACAGGGAAAGATTCCTGCCTATTTTTGTTGCCACCGTCTTACTATTGCCTTACAATCCATATTTCCTTCGTACGATCCCAGAAGGACAATCTTTATCCTTTTCTCATGCTTGTTTGGAGTCCATTGTTTTTTGTCCATAAAGTTTATAGGTGTCAATATTCATAGTTGCTGTTTTATGTTTTGTGATTGTACTTATGTAAACTTAATGGAATTATATTGGCACAAGAGTTCAGGGGGTGAAGATAGTTGCAGATATTTTTCAATAATGAATAGCCACGTGTCTTATGAAACTTTACACCATGATTTGCACTTTCACGATGGTTTATTTTGACCGCAAGGACCTGTAATTATGTGAATTCATAAGTAATACCACCTGCATCTGTAAATCCAACAACTGAACACATTGATTAACCACCTCCTTTTTCTACGTGCAAAAGATGTTATAGGGTTTCCAATAGATCTTGCTCTGCAAAAATAGGCAAACCTTTTAACTTCATTCTCTTTATGATAATATTACAGTCAACCTGCCCTGCAAAGTTCTGTGATGAATGTGGTTCTCCATATTTATACCATACCAAAGTGTTGTGCAAACTATCGCACCATGAGGCTAGGGATCTGATATAATTGTCTCTGCCCAGGTTTCATTTGTTGTTGCATCATGTCCTGTCATCATACGTAATATATCACTAATTCATTACCAGCCTATCTTCCTTCTTCCGCAGGATGCGTGTTCAATATTTTGCACATATCTTGTGATCTTCTCGAGTTTCCCCTAAAGAAAGTATTACTTACTCCAATCCAAATTAATTGTCGCAGATCTAGTACAACTTTAGGAGGGAGTAACTTTTTTCTTTGATTTTCAGTCGTGTAATCCAAAAGATTCGTCGGCAGGTTTTACTTAGCTGAAATAGAACTGACATTACTAGTTTCTGACAAAATGGCATTCATATCCTTCTCCAGTGAAATTTCGATCGTCTTCGTTTGTTTGTTGGTTCCTTTGCAACTTTTGACCATGTGCTGCAACATGTTTACCTGTTCTAACAAAAAGTAGGCCAGCCCATCCTGCTATCTTTGATTGTTTGTTGCTCTTGCTAACAGATGCCCATTGACATATTTTGGCCATTACGCAGATCTTTGAATGGTTGTTTTGTTGAATCGTAAATTTGATTGCACATTCCTCTATCAACTTATTCTAAACTTTTCAACTTCGGATAGATAAACAAATGACAACATGCCAGCAGCAACTTTCTGATGTGTACACTATCACAGGTGTGTACACTAGCTTGGTTGGCATGCAGGTTCCATTTTGGTTGCTATGATTGCAGTATCAAGCTCTTTTGTTTGGATGTGCAATGAAATGCCTCATTAGGCCACTAACTAAAATGAGAAGAATACTCTAGGCCTTTAACTCAAAAAGTGCACACTTTAGGCCACAGTTTAAATTTAAGCACTACACTTAAAGCAGAAAAAAATGATTCGGGAGGCAAAAGGCCCTTTAATGCCCCCTCCATCAGAGGCCCATTTCACCGTGCTTGGCATTTGTCACAATAATATAAATATGTCACAATTGTAGTGCCATCTTGTCCCATGCATTGCGAATATTTGTTACATACGATTGGATTATTCGTTGTAGTATATTTGACATGTGCATTGCTATAGTAGTATGTTTTTATTGCAATCTGTTGGACAAAACACTAGTGTTTTTGTTGCAATATGTTGGACAAAACCCCTGTTCAAGAATTCATCCGATTAACCAGTTAACTTGCTGATTAATCCCTACTCATAGGGTCACCGATAAACCGATAAATCGTCCGATTAATTGATTAAATGGCCAATTAATTTGCCGATTAGCCTATTAATCCCCTACTCGCCAGCCAACCGAGCAGCTACCAGTTAACGATTTCCTCAACAATGGACAAAACACTACTGTTTTGTTGCATATTTTTTTTTGTATGATGTGTATGCACAATTCATAATTCTTTTTGCTATGTTGATGAAGTCATGATCATTTTTCTCATGTGTCTATTTTGTAGACTAGGAAGTTCTCATGGGTACCAAAATAATGTTGCATATGCGCAGGCATTGCATGGGTTTTCCTATATTTTATTATAAATAAGGTGTGGCATGTGGATGGCATACACGAAGGAAACAAATGGATTTTCCTTTAAAACGGAAATACACTAGAGAAATGACTAGAGATAAAGAGATATTATACTTGGGTTTTGAAAATATAAATAACTAAAATGAGACTTGAGCTTATGCTAGTTTTTTTACGAACCTAGCAAAAGAGTCTGTGTGTTGCAACGGGAGAAAAAGATAGCACATGCCCAATCAGGAGTCATGGCCCCAATAGGTCCACGTTCTTTATTTAAACATCCTATCCCATCTATGTAGTTATTTGTCTTCCATCCCATCCCCGCCTACGATGATCTTAGTGCTATAGAAGCACAACGTGTTTGAATGTGGTCAATCTTAAGTCATCTCTCTCTCAACATAAGATGAGAATATCTTTTGCTTGCTAGGTTTGTCAAGGCGTGCATGTGTGGTTATCGACAATTTCTTTCGTCTACAAATTTGTTTGTTGAGGTGTTCATTTTCAATCGGGATCGGCGCTCATATGAAGGAAATACGGAACACACACTATTGATTAAAGTTTCACTCTAAATAACATTTTTAAAATAGTTAATAGATAAAATAACATCGTATTCAAATTATACACATTTTTCTAATCAAATTTCATATATAAGCATGTTAAAATAGGAGTTAGGGTGTAGAAGATCTGGGTATTTCAGATAACATGTTTTGTACTTAAAAGTGAACTGCTGGTTAATTACCAGAAATTGTAGGGGATTTTCTATAAAATCAATAAAATCAATCCGTTTTGTCACCTAAAAGTGAACTGTGGGTTACTTACCCGAAACTGTAGGGGGGCTTTTCCATAAAAACAGAAAAACGATTCTTTTATTGATACTGCGGGTTGATTTGTCAAATCGTAAGGGACTTTCTACAAAACTGCTGCGACGGTGAATGGGAAGAAGCAAACCGTACTTTATTAGTAGGTATCTATTAAGGGCGTATCGTGCATTCCTTGGGAATTTGAAAGCTTCAATCTATCCTAATGCCCAATGTTGGCCCTCCTAACTTTGATCCTCAATCTAATGACCTGTGTTGCATACGTCGTGCTGTCTCGAGTTTATCCCCCCCCTCTCTCCCCACTCTCAAAATATTTTCTCAAACTACATGCTTGGGACTCGGAAGTTGTGGTCTTGAGATTGTTTCCTCTTTTCTGGCGAGTTTGGGTCCCAAGCATTTTTTCTTCTCTCCGAGGATGGCGGCTGCTGCCAAGCCAACGATGCCATGCTCCTCGCCGGTGTGTCCCTCGTGTCGGGCGTTGCTCCGCTACACACGCATCCCCTACGCCGATGCTCTTCTCATCCTTGGCAACTCCCTAGAGTCACTAGGTATGTTTCACCCTCCTTTACTTCTACTACATCAACTCTCCCCTCTAAAGTGTAGGTTGACTGAGAGTAAAGTTCTTGATTTTTTCCTTAAAAAGACAGTAATTAATAGGATGAAAGAGAAGAAACAACATAGATCATTTAAAGTAGCTAGTGCAGATACATTTTATAGGACAACTGAGTAACACTGAGCAAAACTAATCAACATTAAGCATGACTAAGTGAGTATCTAAGATGACGTATCATCATCTATGTCAGAACTCTATTATTTAGGACACATCAATGTCTCTTCTAAAAAGATTAGAGACGACCTAGTATGTGTTCTACTTCTTTGCCTTCCTCATCACTATCGTCGATGATCTCGTACTGGTCGTCGGGGATGTCGTCCCTTGGGTTTTCGTCGTTGAAGACGTCGTCCTGGACGTAGGTGGGGCCGCAACACTTGAAAAGTCGAGGAGGACCCTCTCGTTCCTGTCGCGCTCGGCCTTGATGGCATCCAAGGCCTTGCAGACCTCCCTAGGGAGGTTGGGCAAGGGAGGGCGATGATTCTTCTCCCACTGAAGCATCAAATTGGTGTAGTCGTGCCGCTCGTCCATCTTCATTATCACCTACTCCTTGATCACGTACCCCTCATACGGGTCAAACATAAACCCGTTAGAGGATTCGACACCAGCAACAATTGTTGCCTTCTCCATCGAGATTGAAGCCTCCTTATCCATTGAGATCGAGTGATCCCGATGGTGGATGTTGTGTTGGTAAGTGAAGGAAATATGCCCTAGAGGCAATAATAAAGTTATTATTTATTTCCTTATATCATGATAAAAGCTTATTATTCATGCTAGAATTGTATTAACCGGAAACATAATACATGTGTGAATACATAGACAAACAGAGTGTCACTAGTATGCCTCTACTTGACTAGCTCGTTAATCAAAGATGGTTATGTTTCCTAACCATGGACAAAGAGTTGTCATTTGATTAACGGGATCACATCATTAGTTGAATGATCTGATTGACATGACCCATTTCATTAGCTTAGCACCCGATCGTTTAGTATGTTGCTATTGCTTTCTTCATGACTTATACATGTTCCTATGACTATGAGATTATGCAACTCCCGTGTGCCAGAGGAACACTTTGTGTGCTACCAAACGTCACAACGTAACTGGGTGATTATAAAGGTACTCTACAGGTGTCTCCAAAGGTACATGTTGGGTTGGCGTATTTCGAGATTGGGATTTGTCACTCCGATCGTCGGAGAGGTATCTCTGGGCCCTCTCGGTAATGCACATCACTTAAGCCTTGCAAGCATTGCAACTAATGAGTTAGTTGCGGATGATGTATTACGGAACGAGTAAAGAGACTTGCCGGTAACGAGATTGAACAGTAGGATTGGATACCGACGATCGAATCTCGGGCAAGTAACATACCGATGGACAAAGGGAACAACGTATGTTGTTATGCGGTAAGACCGATAAAAGATCTTCGTAGAATATGTAGGAACCAATATGGGCATCCAGGTCCCGCTATTGGTTGTTGACGGGAGACGTGTCTCGGTCATGTCTACATTGTTCTCGAACCCGTAGGGTCCGCACGCTTAAGGTTTCGATGACAGTTATATTATGAGTTTATGCGTTTTGATGTACCGAAGGTTGTTCGGAGTCCCGGATGTGATCACGGACATTACGAGGAGTCTCGAAATGGTCGAGACATAAATATTGATATATTGGAAGCCTATGTTTGGATATCGGAAGTGTTCCGGGTGAAATCGGGATTTTACCGGAGTACCGGGAGGTTACCGGAACCCCCCCGGGAGGTATATGGGCCTTAGTGGGCCTTAGTGGAAGAGAGGAGAGGTGGCCAGAGATGGGCCGCGTGCCCCTCCCCCCTTGGTCCGAATAGGACAAGGAGAGGGGGCCGGCCCCCCTTCCTCCTCTCTCTCCTCTTTCCTCCCTCCGCGAATCCTATTCCAACTAGGAAAGGGGGGGAGTCCTACTCCCGGAGGGAGTAGGACTCCTCCTGGCGCGCCTCCTCTTGGCTGCCCCCCCCTTTGAGCCTTTATATACGGAGGCAGGGGCACCCCCTAGAGACACAAGTTGATCCACGTGATCATATTCTTAGCCGTGTGCGGTGCCCCCTTCCACCATAGTCTTCAATAATATTGTAGCAGAGCTTAGGCGAAGCCCTGCGACATTAGTACATCAAGATCATCACCACGCCATCGTGCTGACGGAACTCTTCCCCGACACTTTGCTGGATCGGAGTCCGGGGATCGTCATCGAGCTGAACGTGTGCTAGAACTCGAAGGTGCCGTAGTTTCGGTGCTTGATCGGTCGGGCCATGAAGACGTACGACTACATCAACCTAACGCTTCCGTTGTCGATCTACAAGGGTACGTAGATCACACTCTCCCCTCTCGTTGCTATGCATCACCATGATCTTGCGTGTGCGTAGGAATTTTTTTGAAATTACTACGTTCCCCAACAGTGGCATCCGAGCCTAGGTTTTATATGTTGATGTTATATGCACGAGTAGAACACAAGTGAGTTGTGGGCGATATAAGTCATCCTGCTTGCCAGCATGTCATACTTTGGTTCAGCGGTATTGTTGGACGAAGCGGCCCGGACCGACATTACGCATACGCTTACGCGAGACCGGTTCTCCCGACGTGCTTTGCACATAGGTGGCTTGCGGGTGACAGTTTCTCCAACTTTAGTTGAACTGAGTGTGGCTACGCCCGGTCCTTGCGAAGGTTAAAACAGCACCAACTTGACAAACTATCGTTGTGGTTTTGATGCGTAGGTAAGATTGGTTCTTGCTTAAGCCCGTAGCAGCCACGTAAAAATTGCAACAACAAAGTAGAGGACGTCTAACTTGTTTTTGCAGGGCATGTTGTGATGTGATATGGTCAAGACATGATGCTAAATTTTATTGTATGAGATGATCATGTTTTGTAACCGAGTTATCGGCAACTGGCAGGAGCCATATGGTTGTCGCTTTATTGTATGCAATGCAATCGCGATGTAATGCTTTACTTTATCACTAAACGGTAGCGATAGTCGTGGAAGCATAAGATTGGCGAGATGACAACGATGCTACGATGGAGATCAAGGTGTCGCGCCGGTGACGATGGTGATCACGACGGTGCTTCGGAGATGGAGATCACAAGCACAACATGATGATGGCCATATCATATCACATATATTGATTGCATGTGATGTTTATCTTTTATGCATCTTATCTTGCTTTGATTGATGGTAGCATTATAAGATGATCTCTCACTAAATTATCAAGAAGTGTTCTCCCTGAGTATGCACCGTTGCGAAAGTTCTTCGTGCTGAGACACCACGTGATGATCGGGTGTGATAGGCTCTACGTTCAAATACAACGGGTGTAAAACAGTTGCACACGCGGAATACTCAGGTTATACTTGACGAGCCAAGTATATACAGATATGGCCTCGGAACACGGAGACCGAAAGGTCGAGCGTGAATCATATAGTAGATATGATCAACATAGTGATGTTCACCAATGAAACTACTCCATCTCACGTGATGATCGGACATGGTTTAGTTAATTTGGATCACGTAATCACTTAGAGGATTAGAGGGATATCTATCTAAGTGGGAGTTCTTAAGTAATATGATTAATTGAACCTAAATTTATCATGAACTTAGTACCTGATAGTATCTTGCTTATGTATGTTTGATTGTAGATAGATGGCCCGTGCTGTTGTTCCGTTGAATTTTAATGCGTTCCTTGAGAAAGCAAAGTTGAAAGATGATGGTAGCAATTACACGGACTGGGTCCATAACTTGAGGATTATCCTCATTGCTGCACAGAAGAATTACGTCCTGAAAGCACCGCTGGGTGCCAGGCTTGCTGCTGGAGCAACACCAGATGTTATGAACGTCTGGCAGAGCAAAGCTCATGACTACTCGATAGTTGAACGTGCCATGCTTTACGGCTTAGAACCGGGACTTCAACGACGTTTTGAACGTCATGGGGCATATGAGATGTTCTAGGAGTTGAAGTTAATATTTCAAGCAAATGCCCGGATTGAGAGATATGAAGTCTCCAATAAGTTCTATAGCTGCAAGATGGAGGAGAACAGTTCTGTCAGTGAGCATATACTCAAGATGTCTGGGTATTGTAATCACTTGATTCAACTGGGAGTTAATCTTCCGGATGATAGCGTCATTGACAGAATTCTCCAATCACTTCCACCAAGCTACAAGAGCTTCGTGATGAACTATAATATGCAAGGGATGAATAAGACTATTCCCGAGCTCTTCGCGATGCTGAAAGCTGCGGAGGTAGAAATCAAGAAGGAGCACCTGGGTATTTGATACTGGTTCTGTTGCTAATATTTGCAACTCGAAACAGGGACTACAGATTAAGCGAAGATTGGCTAAGGACGAGGTGACGATGTGCGTGGGAAATGGTTCCAAAGTCGATGTGATCGCGATCGGCACGCTACCTCTACATCTACCTTCGGGATTAATATTAGACCTAAATAATTGTTATTTGGTGCCAGCGTTAAGCATGAACATTATATCTGGATCTTGTTTGATGCGAGACGGTTATTCATTTAAATGAGAGAATAATGGTTGTTCTATTTATATGAGTAATATCTTTTATGGTCATGCACCCTTGAAGAATGGTCTATTCTTATTGAATCTCGATAGTAGTGACACACATATTCATAATATTGAAGCCAAAAGATGCAGAGTTGATAATGATAGTGCAACTTATTTGTGGCACTGCCGTTTAGGTCATATCGGTGTAAAGCGCATGAAGAAACTCCATACTGATGGACTTTTGGAACCACTTGATTATGAATCACTTGGTACTTGCGAACCGTGCCTTATGGGCAAGATGACTAAAACACCGTTCTCCGGTACTATGGAGAGAGCAACAGATTTGTTGGAAATCATACATACAGATGTATGTGGTCCGATGAATATTGAGGCTCGTGGCGGATATCGTTATTTTCTCACCTTCACAGATGACTTAAGCAGATATGGGTATATCTACTTAATGAAACATAAGTCTGAAACATTTGAAAAATTCAAAGAATTTCAGAGTGAAGTTGAAAATCATCGTAACAAGAAAATAAAGTTTCTACGATCTGATCGTGGAGGAGAATATTTGAGTTATGAGTTTGGTGTACATTTGAAACAATGCGGAATAGTTTCGCAACTCACGCCACCCGGAACACCACAGTGTAAAGGTGTGTCCGAACGTCGTAATCGTACTTTACTAGATATGGTGCGATCTATGATGTCTCTTACTGATTTACCGCTATCGTTTTGGGGTTATGCTTTAGAGACGACCACATTCACGTTAAATAGGGCACCATCAAAATCCGTTGAGACGACGCCTTATGAACTATGGTTTGGCAAGAAACCAAAGTTGTCGTTTCTGAAAGTTTTGGGCTGCGATGCTTATGTGAAAAAGCTTCAACCTGATAAGCTCGAACCCAAATCGGAGAAATGTGTCTTCATAGGATATCCAAAGGAGACTATTGGATACACCTTCTATCACAGATCCGAAGGCAAGACTTTTGTTGCTAAGTTCGGAAACTTTTTGGAGAAGGAGTTTCTCTCGAAAGAAGTGAGTGGGAGGAAAGTAGAACTTGACGAGGTAACTGTACCTGCTCCCTTGTTGGAGAGTAATGCATCACAGAAACCTGTTTCTGTGACACCTACACCAATAAGTGAGGAAGCTAATGATAATGATCATGAAACTTCAGAACAAGATACTACTGAACCTCGTAGATCAACCAGAGTGAGATCCGCACCAGAGTGGTACGGTAATCCTGTTCTGGAAGTCATGCTACTAGATCATGATGAACCTACGAACTATGAAGAAGCGATGGTGAGCCCAGATTCCGCAAAATGGCTTGAAGCCATGAAATCTGAGATGGGATCCATGTATGAGAACAAAGTGTGGACTTTGGTTGACTTGCCCGATGATCGGCAAGCGATTGAGAATAAATGGATCTTCAAGAAGAAGACTGACGCTGACGGTAATATTACTGTCTACAAAGCTCGACTTGTCGCAAAAGGGTTTCGGCAAGTTCAAGGGATTGACTACGATGAGACCTTCTCACCCGTAGCGATGCTTAAGTTTGTCCGAATCATGTTAGCAATTGCCGCATTTTGTGATTATGAAATTTGGCAGATGGATGTCAAAACTGCATTCCTGAATGGGTTTCTGGAAGAAGAGTTGTATATGATGCAACCAGAAGGTTTTGTCAATCCAAAGGGAGCTAACAAAGTGTGCAAGCTCCAGCGATCCATTTATGGAATGGTGCAAGCCTCTCGGAGTTGGAATAAACGCTTTGATAGTGTGATCAAAGCATTTGGTTTTATACAGACTTTCGGAGAAGCCTCTATTTACAAGAAAAGTGAGTGGGAGCTCTGTAGCATTTCTGATATTATATGTGGATGACATATTACTGATTGGAAATGATATAGAATTTCTGGATAGCATAAAGGGATACCTGAATAAGAGTTTTTCAATGAAAGACCTCGGTGAAGCTGCTTACATATTAGGCATTAAGATCTATAGAGATAGATCAAGACACTTAATTGGACTTTCACAAAGCACATACCTTGACAAGATTTTGAAGAAGTTCAAAATGGATCAAGCAAAGAAAGGGTTCTTGCCTGTGTTACAAGGTGTGAAATTGAGTCAGACTCAATGCCCGACCACTGCAGAAGATAGAGAGAAAATGAAAGATGTTCCCTATGCTTCAGCCATAGGCTCTATCATGTATGCAATGCTGTGTACCAGACCTGATGTGTGCCTTTCTATAAGTCTAGTAGGAAGGTACCAAAGTAATCCAGGAGTGGATCACTGGACAGCGGTCAAGAACATCCTGAAGTACCTGAAAAGGACTAAGGATATGTTTCTTGTATATGGAGGTGACAAAGAGCTCATCGTAAACGGTTACGTTGATGCAAGCTTTGACACTGATCCGGACGATTCTAAATCGCAAACCGGATACGTGTTTACATTAAACGGTGGAGCTGTCAGTTGGTGCAGTTCTAAACAAAGCGTCGTGGCGGGATCTACATGTGAAGCGGAGTACATAGCTTCTTTGGAAGCAGCAAACGAAGGAGTCTGGATGAAGGAGTTTATATCCGATCTAGGTGTCATACCTAGTTCATCGGGTCCAATGAAAATCTTTTGTGACAATACTGGTGCAATTGCCTTGGCGAAGGAATCCAGATTTCACAAGAGAACCAAGCACATCAAAAGACGCTTCAATTCCATCCGGGATCTAGTCCAGGTGGGAGACATAGAGATTTGCAAGAAACATACGGATCTGAATGTAGCAGACCCGTTGACTAAGCCTCTTCCACGAGCAAAACATGATCAGCACCAAGGCTCCATGGGTGTTAGAATCATTACTGTGTAATCTAGATTACTGACTCTAGTGCAAGTGGGAGACTGAAGGAAATATGCCCTAGAGGCAATAATAAAGTTATTATTTATTTCCTTATATCATGATAAAAGTTTATTATTCATGCTAGAATTGTATTAACCGGAAACATAATACATGTGTGAATACATAGACAAACAGAGTGTCACTAGTATGCCTCTACTTGACTAGCTCGTTAATCAAAGATGGTTATGTTTCCTAACCATGGACAAAGAGTTGTCATTTGATTAACGGGATCACATCATTAGTTGAATGATCTGATTGACATGACCCATTTCATTAGCCTAGCACCCGATCGTTTAGTATGTTGCTATTGCTTTCTTCATGACTTATACATGTTCCTATGACTATGAGATTATGCAACTCCCGTGTGCCGGAGGAACACTTTGTGTGCTACCAAACGTCACAACGTAACTGGGTGATTATAAAGGTGCTCTACAGGTGTCTCCAAAGGTACATGTTGGGTTGGCGTATTTCGAGATTGGGATTTGTCACTCCGATCGTCAGAGAGGTATCTCTGGGCCCTCTCGGTAATGCACATCACTTAAGCCTTGCAAGCATTGCAACTAATGAGTTAGTTGCGGGATGATGTATTACGGAACGAGTAAAGAGACTTGCCGGTAACGAGATTGAACTAGGTATTGGATACCGACGATCGAATCTCGGGCAAGTAACATACCGATGACAAAGGGAACAACGTATGTTGTTATGCGGTAAGACCGATAAAAGATCTTCGTAGAATATGTAGGAACCAATATGGGCATCCAGGTCCCGCTATTGGTTATTGACCGGAGACGTGTCTCGGTCATGTCTACATTGGTCTCGAACCCGTAGGGTCCACACGCTTAAGGTTTCGATGAAAGTTATATTATGAGTTTATGTGTTTTGATGTACCGAAGGTTGTTCGGAGTCCCGGATGTGATCACGGACATAACGAGGAGTCCCGAAATGGTCGAGACATAAAGATTGATATATTGGAAGCCTATGTTTGGATATCGGAAGTGTTCCGGGTGAAATCGGGATTTTACCGGAGTACCGGGAGGTTACCGGAACCCCCCCGGGAGGTATATGGGCCTTAGTGGGCCTTAGTGGAAGAGAGGAGAGGTGGCCAGAGATGGGCCGCGCGCCCCTGCCCCCCTTGCTCCGAATAGGACAAGGAGAGGGGGCCGGCCCCCCTTCCTCCTCTCTCTCCTCTTTCCCCCCTCCGCGAATCCTATTCCAACTAGGAAAGGGGGGAGTCCTACTCCCGGAGGGAGTAGGACTCCTCCTGGCGCGCCTCCTCTTGGCCGGCCGCCCCCCCTTTGAGCCTTTATATACGGAGGCAGGGGCACCCCCTAGAGACACAAGTTGATCCACGTGATCATATTCTTAGCCGTGTGCGGTGCCCCCTTCCACCATAGTATTCGATAATATTGTAGGAGTGCTTAGGCGAAGCCCTGCGACATTAGTACATCAAGATCGTCACCACGCCGTCGTGCTGACGGAACTCTTCCCCGACACTTTGCTGGATCGGAGTCCAGGGATCGTCATCGAGCTAAACGTATGCTAGAACTCGGAGGTGCCGTAGTTTCGGTGCTTGATCGGTCGGGCCGTGAAGACGTACGACTACATCAACCTAACGCTTCCGTTGTCGATCAACAAGGGTACGTAGATCACACTCTCCCCTCTCGTTGCTATGCATCACCATGATCTTGCGTGTGCGTAGGAATTTTTTTGAAATTACTACGTTCCCCAACAGTAAGGTGCCCCGAGGGGGCACATACATAGTTGCCCCAGGGCTTAGGCCATCCGGAAATGGATTATGTAATAGATGGCCCATGGGATTCTACCACAACCTGAATTTTATTGAATTGAAAACCGATTTTACTTCCCTAAAAAAGACAAATCGAGCATACGAGCGGTGAACGATCTAAATTTTCCAGTCGCTTCTGATTGTTTGCTTGTAGTGAAGACTTTCAAGACGGATGGGCTGCTTGCTTATGACAACAGCATCGTCGAAATCAGATTACCAGATGCCTTATGTAGGCATCGAGTCATTTGCTGAGAAGAGGCAACAAGGAGGGCTATCAAGTAACCCTAGCTGCCACGGCATCACCATTCATCTACCCTCTCACTGTCGTCAGGGCTCGTCATCTAGCAAAGCCTGTGTGGCGTCGGCCACAGTGGGGAGGTCCATATAGGGGGGTTCTGTTGTGGAGTTGGGGGGTTGTTCTGGGATGGTGAAGGAGATGTTCGATAAAGCGAAGGCTTTCATCGAGACTCAAACACTATACCACAGTGGCATTGGTGAAGCTGGCAACGGCCTGAGGGAACCAGCACGAAGATCCTCATTGACGGTCTAGCCTGGTTGGATCATCGAAAAACAAAGCGTCAGTGTACTCCCTTCTATACAGCGGCGAGCTCGACATCGGATCCGGACATGCGATACAATGACAATTGTGATTTTTTCTAGGTCTTTTAGGGAGTCTTCGTGTTAGATTTGGGGCGGTGAAGTGGCAGCGTTGCCTCAATATAGGAATATTGTTCCCCCCGCCCTAACCTCGTTCCAGTGGTGTGGTTTTTTGCCGGCTGATGGCATGTGGGGTCATGTCTTTGGCGGGTTTTGGGGGATCCAGGCGATTTCTGTTTCCGGTGGATACGTCTGGATACAGTTCGCTTTTGTGATTTTCATGGTCTTTGAAGTTTCTACATGCCCTTATCGGTATTTTTTTTCTCATGGGTGGTGACTTGCTTCATTGATCGCGGACGCCGGCATCTCCAAGGCGGAGGCCCAAGCTGGCATCAAACTATGCTTACGACGTGCCGTCGGTAGAAACTGGAAGAAGAAGAATTTGACACCTTCAAAATTTTGAATGTTTTTCTGTTTTGCTAAAAGGGCATGTTTGTAAGGACCCGTAAACTTTAATATATGAATTTAGGCTCCCTCAAAAAAAATATGAATTTAGGCCTTTAAAAAAAACATCGTCAAAATTATTGAGCGTTGCAAATATTAAGAAGGTACGTTTTTTTTATGTGAAGGTCGGTTTTGTTCGATATAGTAGCGCTGAGTTATGACTCATGGGCTGTGGTAGAAGCCCATGGGCCGTCTGCTACGGAATCCGTTTCGAACAGGGCTAGTCCGTTTCGAACAGGGCTAGCCTTGGGGCGACTTATATATGCACGGCACGGCACCCCGGGAGCACCCGGCCAACACCATCCACTCCTGTAATCGATCGATCTCGATGGCGAAGGCGGCTTCGATCTCGATGGAGAAGGAGGCGGCGCCTGCTGGTGGTGCTGCATCCCCCGAGAGATTGAGGCTCAACCCGTATGAGGGGTATCGGATCAAGGAGCAGAAGATGGTGAAGATGGACCATCGGAACAGCTACATCAAGTGGCTGCTGGAGTGGGACAAGAAGCCACGCCCTCCCCTGCCCAACCTCCCCGAGACGCTCCGCTCCATGGTCGCCATCAAGGCCGAGCGCGCCCACCATGAGAGGGTCCTCGCCGACTTCAAGTGCGACGGCTACGCCTACGTCCAGGTCGATGTCTTCAACGACGACGACCCAAGGGCCAACCTCCCCGACGATCAGTACGACGTCATCCACCACGACAGCGACGAAGAAGCTTGATCTACTCAGCAACATCTATCTATCTAATATGTGCCATGGATTAGATTGTGATTCCTCCTGGCGATATACTGAGTCTGAAGCTTATTTATGTCCGCAAGTGATGATGTTTGTATCGTAGCTATGCAGTGTGTCCTCTGTCTTTTGTAACCAGGCAAGCTAATATTGTGCTAGTGTTATTTCGCTTATTTGTATGACACTCATGGTATTTAATCTCTCTGTTATGTTGCTCTTCAAATCTGAATCATTTTGGAGGTCTAAGATATGTTCCATATATACTGCAAAACATCTATCGGGAGCCTGGCCACAAGCTGGATTATAGCTCAGAAGCTGATGAAGCTCAATGTGATGTCAAAACACTAAGGTGTGATTACCTTCACTATCACGAATAAGTTCACTTGCCTTCGATTTTCTCATTCATGCCTTTAACTACGCACTAAATACATATATAGTATAGTATTATTGTGTCATGTGGTGCTGTAAGTTTCTTTTTTGTGTGTGTTAAAAGCGATTTGTAATTGACTGATTGCTGACTGGTATGACTTTAAGCCGCACGGTCATAGTTTCTCTTTCATGTTTATTTTGGTATGTGGGACTGACCAGGGAAAGAGTCCTGCCTATTTTTGTTGCTATTGTCTTTTCTTTGTATGATCCCAGAAGTAAAATCAGTCATTTTTATCCTTCTGTCCATAAAGTTTATAGGTGTCAATCTTCATAGTTGGGCTTTTTTAAAACTGTTCGTTGATGTCGATCTAACGGCAGACAAATACGATAATGAATAGCCATGTGTCATATTAAAGTACGCGAAAGTACTTTCACGAGTGGGGCCGGTACTCGTGACAAGGTGGGGACGCGTTTTAATCTAGGGGCAGTTTAGTCCTAGGAAAATTTGCACGCGCCGCCCCTCTCGTCGAATGAATAACCGCCGCCATGGTGCTACACATTCCACAATTACTCATCGGCGGCCATCTCCTCCCTCTCCTCCATGTCCACCGCAGTCATCTCCTCCTTCTTGCCGCTGCAACTTCGCTCCACTCAGGCAACCCCCCCACCCACCCCACCCCCTCTTCCACGGCAGATCGAGCTGATGGCCGGCGGCGAGAACACCGACTTCGTGCAGATCGCCGGCGGCGACCAGGTCAAGTTGGCCAGGTTGAGGGAGATCCGTTCTTGGTTTGACAACACAAGGCAGATGAGCTGGACGGCAATGGCCACTCTCAAGAATTTGACGAAGAAGGAGAGGGCAAAGCTTTTCCCCCAGCCCGCGCAACCGATTCAGAAGATCGTGATCCTTCTCTGGGCCATGGAGCAGGCCAATTCGTCCAGCGAGTGGACCAGGCGGAGGTGGTGGGCGTTCAGATCCAGGGTAGAGCATCCACTGGATCAGGAACCCACCGTGCACGAGGTGCCGTTGCAGATTGTGCAGCCTCCAACCGAGTCACCGGAGACTTCGAAGCGCAAGATGAGGAGGACAATGGTCGCGACCTCGCTTCCCCGCCGTTCTCCACGCTTCCCTCGCCGCTCTCCTCGTCTGAACGGTGGCGGTAGCTATGTTTAGAGTAAGCTTCCCCACTCCTCATCTTTCTACTGCTCGTGCTTACATCATGGTGATACTGATCATAATAGTTCAGAGAGGGAATGCTAGATGGCATTTTAATCTCAATGAATTGCATGAACATTTGAGTACATGGATTTGGAGGATGGATTATGATGTATGTGAACCCTAGGCATCATATGAACCCTAGGAAAAATTAGTAATGTTGTAGTGGTAGACACTGAAATATTTCGGTATACACCGGTAGGCACTGAAATATTTCGGAACTGCCCCAGGCAAAATTTGTAATGTTGTAATGGTGGACACTGAAATATTTCGGTACACACCGGTAGGCATTGAAATATTTCGGTACTGCCCTAGGCAAAATTTGTAATGTTGTAGTGGTAGACACTGAAATATTTCGGTACACACCGGTAGGCACTGAAATATTTCGTTACTACAATTTCAGTACACACCGATGCACACTGAATTATTTCACTACTGCAGTTTCAGTACACACCGGTACACACTGAAATATTTCAGTACTGCAAATTCTATACAAAGTTGGCATTTTGTCATTTATGTGTGAATTAATCCATGCATCATATGGCCTAACTTTGTACATGAGTTTGGGTCAATTTCATGTCTATTTATTGTTAAAATTATTGTCATGCCATGAAACACAAGACAAGTCACTGACCCAAGCTTGCAAAGATGCCATATCAATGTTGCTGATATGAAATATGCATGTTTTCACCTAGTCTTGTGTTTGAATTAAAGCTGAGCATTTTTTCTTGATGGTATCCATGGATCTAGAACTCCTATGAATTTGCTCATGTTGGATGTTTTGTTCTCCATCATTTGTACTAGCATTCCGTGCGATTAGATGCCATGACAAGACCCATGGCATATTTATTTTCTTGCCTCCAACATCACATGTGTGTTTTGCAGGAAAAAACCTGGAGTTCACCAGGCTGGCTGAAGTTGTGAGGCTGGGAGGCTGATGGTGCTGCTACTGGCTTGAAAGTGCGTTATATCGACTAGAGGGGGGGTGAATAGGCAATTTTTATGAAAGTCTTCAAAACGTGGAAGTTATGAAGACAATCAGTAGAGATATGCCTATCACTATGCAGCGGAAGTTAGATTACACTAGGCAAGCCATGGTCAAGTATTCAATAGAGTGAAAGCACAATGACAAGTAGCTGTAGTGTAATAAGGATCAGGTAGGAAGATGTTATGAAGCCAAACAAACACACAGTTACGTTGTGAAGACAAAAGATATAGCAAGCATGCAATGGCTTTACAATGAGTAATAGTAAGTAAGAGGAAGTGAAGATGAAACCAGTGACTCGTTGAAGACAATGATGTGTTGGACCAGTTCCAGTTGCTGTGACAACTGTACGTCTGGTTGGAGCGGCTAGGTATTTAAACCTTAGGACACACAGTCCCGGACACCCAGTCCTAAACACGCAGCTCAGGACACCAAGTCCTCACCGTATTCTCCTTGAGCTAAGGTCACTTAGTCCTCGCCCAATCACTCTGGTAAGTCTTCAAGGTAGACTCCCAAACCTTCACAGACTTCGTTCACTGGCAATCCACAATGTCTCTTGGATGCTCTGAACGCGACGCCTAACCGTCTGGAGGATGCACAGTCCTCAAGTGTAATAAGTCTTCAGATCACACGGACAAGAAGACTTAAGTGATGCCCAATGTTCTCTGGCTCTGGGTGGTTAGGGCTTTATCCTCGCAAGGAATTCTCTCTCTCAAAGGCTTCGAGGTGGGTTGCTCTCAAACGACAAAAGCCGTGCACTGAAATCTGAGCAGCCAACCGTTTATGGTTGTAGGGGGTGGGCTATTTATAGCCACTTGGTAACCCGACCTGATTTGTCCGAAATGACCCTGGGTCACTAAGGAACTGACACGTGTCTCAACGGTCAGATTTCAAACTCTCATGGCAACTTTACTTGGGCTACAAGCAAAGCTTACTTGTCCGGCTCTGGACAAGATTCGCTCTCATTGTCTTCACTCGAAGACATAGGTTTTTGGTTTAGGCATCACTTCAGTCATTCTAACTGGTTCTCCTGGACCCCACTTAACAGTACGGTGGTTCCTATGACTCAACACAAAGGAAAAGAACTACGAAAGATCTAAGTCTTCGAGCTCCATAGGCTTCATAACGTGTCTTCTTTTGTCATAGTCTTCAATGTGAATATCTTCATATACCACCTTTGACTTCAATGTCTTCATACATTTTTAGGGGTCATCTCTGGTAGTAAAACCGAATCAATGAGGGACTTCTACCTGTGTTATCCTGCAATTCTCACAAACACATTAGTCCCTCAACTAGGTTTGTCGTCAATACTCCAAAACCAACTAGGGGTGGCACTAGATGCACTTACAATCTCCCCCTTTTTGGTGATTGATGACAAACTAGTTGAAGTTTTCAACGGGGAATATAGTCTGTGAAATTGTAAAGGATAAGGAATTGTCTTCATAAGTTGCAAGGGCTCCCCCTGAAGATGTGCATACAAGTTAATTTGCTTTTGGAATGCAAATGCACATGGCAGGTTGTACTTGTGGAGATCCACTTCAGCTTATGATGACAATCCACTATGCATGTGAAGATATATGAAGATAATGACATGCATAATGGAAAATGGACGTCTGCAGAATGAGATAAGTGCGGAATTTATCATCGCAAAACAGAGTGGCAAACAAGTAGCAGACGACCATCTGGTTTAAGTGCTACAACTCATAAGAACAAAATGTAAAACAAGATTTGTAAGCACGAAGCAAAATATAACAAAACATAAAGCACCCGCCCATATGGACCCGCTTGAAGACTATCAACCCATATGCTTCTCCCCCTTTTGTCAGCAAGGACCAAAAAGGTTTGAAGACATAGAGTGTCTACTCGTTCCTAGGAGCAGCAGGGTCGTTGGAGGTGTTTGGCGGTGTAGAAGAGCTTGGAGGTGCTGAAGCTGGTGGTGGTGAGGTAGCATCGTCTTCTTCATCAATGATTCTGGCAGTGACTGTGGCAGCAGATGAAGAAAATTCAGAGTCTTCAAGTGATGGTGTGCTTCGCATCACAGCCCTTCTAGGAGGTGTGGTGTCAAACTTGAATCTCTCAGTGAAGCCATCCTCTTCAAGTTCAACTTCAGTCCACATCATTGATAGCCCTTTCCATGTACGATGACAGGTTTCATGGGTAACGAAGGCATTCTTGGTGGCAAGATTTCGAAGACGATTAACATCCACCAAGAGGCTTTTCATCTGTCGCTTTATCCAGTCATGATGCCTATATTGTTTTTGATGAAGGGCCACAAGAAGCTCTCGGTCAGTGAGAACACGAGCGCGCTTCTTGGGTCTTGAAGCAGTTGCACTGTCAGTGGCTTCAGTTGAAGCCGGGTGTGGTGCACGTGTAGTGCCAGCCAAAGGATACACCCTAGAGATGGCTTCAACACCTTCAACGTTTTGAGTGAAGCTCTGGTGTTCTGCATTCTGAAGACTCAAAGGTTGCTTGGCAGGTTCAGCATAGATGGCTTCAGCAGAGGTATCCACATCTGGCAAGAAGATCCGATGGTTGCGGGCTGAGGGCTGATATGAGATCGCAGAATGAAGCTTGATCAGTCTCATTACCCAAGGAGCATAGAACTTCAAACCAAGTAAATCTGAGCCAGATGCAGCAAGTTGGCGTATGAAAAAGTCCTGTGCGTTGAAGCATTTGCCATGAAGGATACAGAATATCAGATTCTTCATTGCACCCTCGATCTTGGCATTTGGAGAGTGCCCTTTGATAGGCCAGATAGTCCGCCGGATAATGTGATAGATGGTTCGGGGCATGTACTCAAGGTCTTCAACGAAGAACTCTGTTGGATAAGGAGCATCGAGGGGCAACGGCTTCATCATGGAGAGCATCTGACTCATATTCGGTTCAGGCCTCTGGAATATGCTCTCAAGAGCTTCAGTGTGTAGTGGACAGCCTTCCTCGAAGAATTCGCCAGGAGTGGGCAGGCCGGTGAGCTCAATGATATCAAATGCATTGGCTTCGTGATGGACATTGCCGGTCATCCACTCCAGGGTCCAAGTCTTCGGATCTCTGTTGTATCCTTTGATGTGGAGGGTGGCATAGAATTGCAGCAGAAGCTCTTCATTCCAGTGCTCTTCATCAGTCACAAACTGCAGCAGACCCACTTGCTTGAAGCAATCCAATGCTTCCTCTAAACATGGCAGACCAGCAATGGCTTCAACATCAAGGCGCTTGTGCGGGAAGATGCGACCTTGGTTGTATAGGATGCATGAATAGTTGCTGCGCTGAGGATAGCTCCAGAACCTATCTGATGAACTCCTTTCCCTTGAATAGGGGTTCTTGGAGCTGTTGAAGAACGTATTATCTGCCATGAAGCTATTGATGTTAAAGGACCCAGGTGTTGATGCAGGACCTGGGAACCTCGGCAGCCGTGGGACTGGCTTCTGGACATGAGGCCTGTGCTCAACATGGTAATCAAATTGAGGACCTGCAGCAGACTCAGGAACAGAAGTGTCTGGATCAGTAGCTTTGCTGTCTTCTGAAGCTTTTGGTGGGGAGGGCTCCACATTGGCTTCAGTGTTGGTTGTGGCAACCTCAATATTTTCAGCCTCCACTTGACTAGCTGGAGGGTCAGACTTAGGCACGTTCTCCTGGAGAACTGCTTCATGGTGTAGCGGGGGAGTAGGATCTTGTGGTACTTCTTCATTTTCTTCGGCTGATGCAGCCGGAATGTCTTCATCATAGACTTGAGGCCTTGGACCTCTGTGAAGCCTGCGGAACGCAGACGACGCCTGTGGGGTTGGAGTGGGCTGGGCCTCAAAGTCTTCTTCCTCTTGAGGGCGATCCGCCCATGACGCATCTTGTGCAATTGGCGTCAGAGGACGACCAATGCTGATGAGTTCGCTATGTTCATACTGAGGAAGGGCTGCATCATCTTGTACATTGTCCTGATGACCAATGTCTTCAGCAGCGATGGGGTCGACTATTGGTATGTCTTCAGCTTCAGGAGCCTCTGTGGAAGCAGGCTCATGAACTGTCAGTTGTCGTTCTGCGTTCGGGTGAAGCATAGAAATAGGTTCAACTATCAAGGGCTCTGTGGGAGCAGCCCGAGATTTCTTGGTCTTTCTTTTCTTCTTGCTGGGGGCAGTAGGAGAGGCTTCAGAAGCTGATATTAGGGGAGGCAAACCACTCATCAATGAAGTCGTGGATGATGGCAACATCAAAGAGAGGCAGATTGTTGAATATTTCAGCTTCTTCTTTGCTCTTGATGAGCTGCTCGAGAGCGTCATCTCCAAGATCTTCATCACTTGACAGATCAATGGCTTCGCCGCGCAGAATGGCAGCAGCTGTGAGCTCTTTGCCGGTGTGTGGCTTAGGCATCTTGGCCTTCTGGGGCTTGGAGACGCGGGATACGTCTTCAGTCTGCACACTGTCTTCAGGAGGTGCAGTTGCCAATGGCTTCGCCCTTGAGATTTTTGGTGAAGGGGCCGGCTTTGAAGCTTTTGGCTTCTTAGACTGCTTAGGCTTCGCTACCGCAGGCACTGCAGGCGCTTCATCAGACTCAGTGTCAGCTGCAGGCTCATTCACTGCAGTCCCTTGAACCAAGATGTAGGTGATGAGGCCTTCGAGGTTGGCAAACGGACCGATGACATTGGGTTCTGCTTCGCGTGTGCCATCTGCCCTTGGTGCTGAGGGACCAGGGTTGAAGTCTAACCCAAATTTCTTCTTGTTCTGCTTCGCTGATTGTTGGGCAAACTGGAAGTTGCACTTGAACAGATTGTCGTCACGACACCAGAGTAGTGACGACGGATGTGCATCATCAGGCTGTGGTCCTCGAACCATGCATGGGTAGAAGCTTTGGGCAATAGCTTCATCTCTGGACCTGGGTACAAGGTTCTTGTAAAGGATGTCCCCCCACGGTTTCTTGATGGCACTTTTCTCAGCATACTCTTGGGTTGTGAAGCGGTATTTGAACCATTGTTCTGCCCAGTAGCGTCGAATCCATTGGATTCTGGTCTTGCGCTGCCCATAATTCTCTTCAGGATCTATTTTATACATTTCTGCCAGGTCATCAGGCAGATCTTTGGATGTTCCTCCACGTCTCTGTCTGCCCCCCTTCCTTGCTGCTGCTTTTGAAGCCATAAACTTTAACTTGAAAGGCTTCAAAACTTTCAAAGGCTTCAAAGGCTTTCTTTTGCTGGACCAACAGGAACTGGCTTCAGGAGAATTTATGTGTTGCTGTAAAAACTCTGCAAATGAATGCAGACTATGAGAACCAAAGGATTCTCCCACGGACATGTACCTGTGACAGCATTAAGGTGCGAGGGAAGGGGAAGAGGTCATATGCATTCTCAGAAGATTTTGAAGATAAATCAGTTTAGAAGACATTGACCTCATCGTGCGAAGACATTCACTCATAGAAAAGAAGTTGGTTCCAGATTTGTACGAACCCACAGATCAGTACAAGTGAGGAATCTAACTACTTCATGAAGCACAAGTGAATATACTAGGCATGTTATGAGATGCAGATTGAGAGATCTAACTTGTGTGAAGAGAAACTTCTTATGGTAGAAAGTGACAGAACCATGGGATCAAAAGGGGCTGTCAAAAGACGTTTTATTTACCACACTTGGAACTGCTAGACGAAGTGGGAGATGATGCCGAGCAGTTCAATCCTCCGTGCCCTAACTTGGCGACGGAAGACACCTACGGCGACGGCGGAGAGGACGATGTCCGCGATTGGCGTGAAGACGGCGTCGGAGAGGTTGCGGCAGTGAAGCGCTTCGTCGCCGGCGTTATCGAGAGCTAGCGGTGGCGCTAGGGTTCGTGCGAGGGTGGAAGAAGGAGATAATGACCGCGGTAAGTGTGAATTTATAGGCGCAGGGGCGGCACTGCGCTATTACTCAGGTGCCCCTGGCGATTCGCATTTGAGTAGTACGTGGCCATCATGCGGTATTTTGGGGGCAGTTCCACATCCCACGCACGCCTGGATTGTCGGGCGGTCGTTCCTACTTCTCCAGATTTTATGTGGAGGAATGAGCATTGAAAACGGACTTTATGGTTGTCTCTATATCTTCTGCTGACAACGACGCAGTGAAGACATTCGACAGTTTCAATAGAATGCATATGACTTAGAGAGATAGAGTTTGAGATAGAAAGCATAGAGAAGTTTGGGGTCCGATCACATTCACTTAGTTCAAAAGATTCAACACGAAGACATAGCTATAAGTGAATGTTGTAGAGGACAGAACACTAGCATATATATATCTATACAATCAACGTAGTGAAGATAATCATGAAGACATGTTCGAAGCCAAACCAAATGTGAAGACATTGCAAGGTAAAGCCATGAGAGAAACACTTCAAAGAGAACGTTTGGTGGTGGCGTTACCCACCGTATAGGAAGTATTAGACCCAGACACGGCGCACAATTATCGTGGCGCTCCAAAGTCAAATTCCACATTAATGTATTCACACTTAGAGTGTATGTCTTCATTGATTCAAGATATACTTTACTTCGTGTGTTGCACATCTAAGTTATCAATATGCATAAGGGTTAGGATGTGTGCCTGATTACAGGACATTTGAGGATTCCAGGATATTTAGCTCACACCGTAACTTGCAAAACCTCTTCTCATCCAAGGGCTTGGTGAAGATATCTGCCAATTGCTCTTCAATGTTGACGTGTATGATATCAATGTCTTCCTTCACAACATGATCTCTGAGAAAGTGATGAAGAATTTCAATGTGCTTTGTCTTCGAGTGCTGAACTGGGTTGTTGGCAATCTTGATGGCGCTTTCGTTGTCGCAGTAAAGTGGCACTTGCTTCAGATGAATGCCATAGTCCTTGAGTGTTTGCTTCATCCATAGAAGCTGAGCGCAGCAAGATCCAGCAGCAATGTATTCAGATTCAGCAGTGGAGAGAGATACACAGTTCTGCTTCTTTGAAGACCAACATACAAGTGATCGTCCCAGAAAGTGACATGTGCCTGACGTAGACTTGCGATCAACTTTGTCACCAGCATAATCAGCATCCGAGAATCCAACCAAATCAAACTCTGAGCCCTTTGGATACCATAATCCTAGAGTTGGGGTGTGAGCCAAATATCGAAGAATTCGCTTCACAGCTAAGTGATGCGACTCCTTTGGTGCCGCTTGAAATCGAGCACACATGCAAACACTAAGCATAATATCTGGCCTAGATGCACATAGATAAAGTAAAGAACCAATCATGGAGCAGTATACCTTTTAATCGAACTCTTTACCATTGTCGTCAGGACCCAGATGATGTTTGGCTGGCATTGGTGTTGTGAAGCCTTTGCAGTCTTGCATACCGAACTTCTTCAGGCAATCTTTGAGATACTTCTCTTGAGATATGAAGATGCCATTGCATTGTTGTCGTATTTGAAGACCAAGAAAGAACTTCAGCTCCCCCATCATGGACATCTGATATTGCTCTTGCATCATATATCCAAACTATTCACTGTACTTCTGATTGGTGCATCCAAAGATAATGTCATCCACATATATTTGGCACACAAACAGTTCACCATCATATGTCTTCGTGAAAAGAGTGGGATCTAGGGAACCAGGTATGAAGCCTTTGCTCTTCAGGAAGTATTTGAGTGTATGATACCAGGCCCTAGGGGCTTGTTTGAGGCCATACAGCGCCTTGTTGAGCTTGTATACCATGTCAGGATGTTTTGGATTCTCAAAGCCAGGCGGTTGTGCAACATACACTTCTTCTTCAATCTTGCCATTTAGAAAGGCACTCTTCACATCCATTTGATACAGAAGTATGTTATGATGATTTGCATAGGCCAGCAGTATGCGTATGGCTTCAAGCCTAGCCACAGGAGCAAAAGTTTCATCGAAGTCAATACCTTCCACTTGAGTATATCCTTGAGCAACGAGACGAGCTTTGTTTCTGACAACTTGACCATGCTCATCTTGCTTGTTGCGGTATATCCATTTGGTGCCTATTATGTTGTGCTTCCGTGGATCAGGACGCTTAACCAGTTGCCATACATTATTCAGCTCAAACTGTTGAAGCTCTTCTTGCATAGCTTGAATCCATTCAGGTTCCATAAATGCTTCTTCAACTTTCTTGGGTTCTGAGATTGAGACGAATGCAAAGTGCCCACAGAAATTTGCTAGTTGAGTTGCCCTTGAACGAGTGAGTGGACCAGGTGCATTGATGCTGTCAATTATTCTGTCAATCTGCACTTCATTGGCAAGACGAGGATGTACAGGGCGAAGACTTTGCTCTTGCTGATCTGTGTTGTTGTTGAGAGGAATGTCTTCAGGCTGAGCATTGTCTTCATGTTGATCAGGTGCTGAGATGATAAGTTCTTCTTCAGGATGAGCTTCAGAATGTATAATCTCTCCAGTTCCCATTAGCTTGATCGATTCACTAGCTGGAATTTCATCTAGCACATTTGGCAGTTGCTCTCTTTGTGAACCATTTGTCTCATCGAACCGCGCATCCACTGTTTCAACCACTTTGTAATGAAAGAGATTGAAGACTCTGTAGGAGTGCGAGTCCTTTCCATAACCAAGCATAAAACCCTCATGTGCTTTTGGTGCAAACTTTGCGGTGTGGTGTGGGTCCTTGATCCAGCACCTTGCGCCAAATACTCTGAAGTAACTGACATTTGGCTTCTTGCCAGTTAGGAGTTCATAAGATGTATTGTTCAAAAGCTTGTGAAGATAAACGCGATTGATTGTATGGCATGCAGTGTCAATGGCTTCAGTCCAGAATTTTCTTGGAGTCTTGTATTCATCTAGCATCGTTCTGGCCATCTCAATGAGTGTTCTGTTCTTGCGTTCGACGACGCCATTCTGCTGTGGCGTGTACGGAGCTGAGAATTCATGTGTGATGCCCAAGGTATCAAGATATGTATCAAGGCCAGTGTTCTTGAATTCAGTGCCATTGTCACTTCTGATGTGCTTTATCTTGGCGCCAAAATTGTTCATAGCTCGATTGGCGAAGCGTCTGAAGACATCCTGCACTTCAGTCTTGTAAAGGATTATGTGCACCCAAGTATATCGAGAATAATCATCAACAATTACGAAGCCATAGAGGCAAGCAGTAGTGGTAAAAGTTGAGTAGTGAGTGGGACCAAAAAGATCCATGTGAAGCAATTCGAAGGGTCGAGTAGTGGTCATGATTGTCTTCGAGGGATGTTTTGCCCTCGTCATCTTCCCTGCTTCACATGCACCGCATAAGTGATCTTTCTTGAACTTGACGCCCTCGATGCCTATGACATGTTTCTTCTTTGCAAGGGTGTGGAGGTTCCTCATGCCAGCATGCCCAAGCCTCCGATGCCAAAGCCAGCATTCTGAAGCTTTTGCAAGAAGACATACTGCAAGCTGTGGCCCTGCTGAGAAATCTACCACATACAAATCATCTTTTCGATACCCTTCAAACACTAGAGACTTGTCAGATTCCATTAGTACAAGGCAACGATATTTTCCAAACATTACGATCATGTTCAAATCGCAAAGCATTGAGACAGACATTAAGTTGAAGCCAAGGGATTCAACAAGCATGACTTTATCCAAGTGTTGATCCTTTGAGATTGCAACTCTACCTAGACCCAATACCTTACTTTTACCAGTGTCAGCAAATGTGATGTGGCTCTTGTCGGATGGACGTAAGGTTGAGTCCATAAGAAGGCTTCTTTTGCCAGTCATGTGATTTGTACACCCACTGTCAATAATCCATTCTGAAGACTTTGAAGACACTGGTGTCGTACCCTACAGTGCAGTTAGGGGGATAGGCTTCACGAAGAGAATTGTGTAGCAAAAACATTTGACGAACCAGTGGGTTATGAAAACTTAGATCCAGATTAGGACTAATAGGGAGAGTAGCATGCAATTCAGGAAAGAAGTACATAATGATGCCACTCGGGCATTTTATCTTGCACCGTACAAGATTTTTAAGGTCCCCAGCAATAGCGTCAGAAGATTTTGGTTTTCTGCTGGAGACCTTTCCCTGCAAAAGAGAGTTAAGCTTTCTTAGCCACCCACATCTTCAAGGGTGGCTTAGAAGCAATAAGTCTAAGTGCAGCATCTGAGAATTTTGGCTTTGGAGCCCTAGCAAACAGTCTAGCAGGTGGACAATAGTAGTCATAAGAATAGGCAGAATAATTTTTGGTCATGTGAACATGGCGGTTTGATGAACCGCTCTCATATTCATATGCCTGAGTATGGTTTCCCTGCAAAACATTTACGTTAGTGCGACTCAGGTGAGTCCTCTGTCTGTATGAAGCCTTTGGACCATATGAAGCCTTTGGTCTGAGGTTTGTCTTCTTCATGTGAGGTGTCATGAAGACATTCACAGGAAGATTTTCCAGATACGTTTTTGGCACCCAGATCTTCGTCATAGGCGGTCCATTCCTGCAGTTAGTACCAATGTACCTGGCAAACACTTCACCATTCTGATTCTTAAACAGTATATAGTTTGCATCAAAGGATTCATCAATGATAATGGGTTTAGCACAAGTGAAGCCAGATAAATTGGATGGATCTGCTGAAGGTTCCTGTGCAGCAACCCACTTGGTTTTGGGGTACTGCTCAGGTTTCCAGTAAGAGCCATCTGCATTTATTTTCCTTACGAACCCAACACCCTCTTTCCTAGGGTTTCGGTTCAGAATCTGCTTCTTGAGGACATCACATAATGTCTGATGTCCTTTAAGACTTTTGTACATCCCTGTTTCAAGCAATGTCTTCAACCTAGCATTCTTATCAGCAATAGCAGTGGTATCCTCAGCAGAGGGGTTAGTTACCACATTAACAGTTGAAGATATTGCAACAGCAGTAGCAGTGGAACATTCAGCAACAGAAGTAGCATTATCACGCTCAATGCATTTAAGACATGGTGGTTCAAATCCTTCCTGAGCGGAACTGATCTGTTCGGCGCGAAGTGACTCGTTTTCCTTTTGAAGATCTTCATGAGCCGCTCTCAATTTCTCAAGTTCTTGCTTCCTTTGAAGATAATCATAGGAAAGCTTTTCATGAGTTGTTGAGAGAGTATCAAGAAGATCTTCAAGTTCCTGATACTTAACGTGAAGAATTTTTATGTCTTCAATTAAGGATTCAGATCGAGTCATTTCAGCACCCAACAGATCATCGCTTCTGTCTAACAGTTTTTGAATATGTTCCATGGCCTTTTGTTGTTCAGTTGCAATTTTAGCAAGTGTTTTTGACCTGGTTTTTGAATCACAATCAGAGTCATCGTCACTGGATGTTTGATAGCGAGTAGTGCGTGTGTTTACCTTGTCACCGCGTGCCATGAAGCAGTAGGTAGGAGTGGAGTCGTTCTTGTCATTTGCATCGGTGTCGGTGATGAAGTCATTGTCTTCAGTGTTGAAGATGGACTTGGCAACGTATGCTGTAGCCAGACTTGCAATGCCAGAATCAGACTCCTCCTCAGACTCCACCTCTGCCTCCTCAGAAGCGGACTCCTCCTCTGAGTCCATTTCCTTGCCAACAAACGCACGTGCCTTGCCAGATGAGCTCTTCTTGTGTGATGAAGACTTTGAGGAAGACTTGGAAGAAGACTTTGTGTATTTCTTCTTCTTCTGGTCGTCAGAGTCATATTCCTTGCTTTTCTTCTTCTTTCTGTTCTCATTGTCCCACTGTGGACACTCAGAGATGAAGTGTCCAGTTTTCTTGCACTTGTGGCATGTTTTCTTCTTGTAGTCATGAGCAGAAGCTTCATCATTCCTTGAGCTTGATCGTGAAGACTTTCTGAAGCCTTTCTTCTTGGTGAATTTTTGGAACTTCTTCACTAGCATTGCAAGTTCCCTTCCAATGTCTTTAGGATCATCAGAACTGCCATCAGATTCTTCTTCAGATGAGGAAACAGCTTTTGCCTTCAAGGCACGAGTTCGCCCATAGTTTGGACCGTAGATATCTCTTTTCTCAGAAAGCTGAAACTCATGTGTGTTGAGCCTCTCAAGTATGTCAGATGGATCGAGTGTCTTGAAATCAGGACGTTCTTGAATCATCAGGGCTAGGATGTCAAACGAACTATCAAGTGATCTCAGCAGCGTCTTGACGACTTCATGTTTGGTGATCTCAGTAGCGCCGAGGGCTTGAAGCTCATTTGTGATGTCAGTGAGTCTGTCAAATGTGTGCTGGACATTCTCATTGTCATTTCGCTTGAAGCGGTTGAAGAGATTGCGAAGGACACTGATTCTTTGATCTCTCTGGGTTGAGATGCCTTCATTGACCTTTGAGAGCTAGTCCCAGACCAGCTTGGATGTCTTCAAAGCACTCACACGGCCATTCTGTCCTTTGGTCAGATGACCACAGATGATGTTCTTGGCAGTAGAGTCCAGTTGAACGAATTTCTTGACATCAGCAGCAGTGACACCTTCTCCAGCCTTAGGAACGCCGTTCTCGACGACATACCATAGGTCGACGTCAATGGCTTCAAGATGCATACGCATCTTATTCTTCCAATAGGGATATTCAGTTCCATCGAAGACGGGGCACGCAGCGGAGACTTTGATTATCCCTGCAGTCGACATAGCTAAAACTCCAGGTGGTTAAACCGAATCACACAGAACAAGGGAGCACCTAGCTCTGATACCAATTGAAAGTGTGTTATATCAACTAGAGGAGGGGTGAATAGGCGATTTTTATGAAAGTCTTCAAAACGTGGAAGTTATGAAGACAATCAGTAGAGATATGCCTATCACTATGCAGCGGAAGTTAGATTACACTAGGCAAGCCATGGTCAAGTATTCAATAGAGTGAAAGCACAATGACAAGTAGCTGTAGTGTAATAAGGATCGGGTAGGAAGATGTTATGAAGCCAAACAAATCATACAGTTACGTTGTGAAGACAAAAGATATAGCAAGCATGCAATGGCTTCACAATGAGTAACAGTAAGTAAGAGGAAGTGAAGATGAAACCAGTGACTCGTTGAAGACAATGATGTGTTGGACCAGTTCCTGTTGCTGTGACAACTGTACGTCTGGTTGGAGCGGCTAGGTATTTAAACCTTAGGACACACAGTCCCGGACACCCAGTCCTGAACACGCAGCTTAGGACACCAAGTCCTCACCGTATTCTCCTTGAGCTAAGGTCACTTAGTCCTCGCCCAATCACTCTGGTAAGTCTTCAAGGTAGACTCCCAAACCTTCACAGACTTCGTTCACTGGCAATCCACAATGTCTCTTGGATGCTCTGAACGCGACGCCTAACCGTCTGGAGGATGCACAGTCCTCAAGTGTAATAAGTCTTCAGATCACACAGACAAGAAGACTTAAGTGATGCCCAATGTTCTCTGGCTCTGGGTGGTTAGGGCTTTATCCTCGCAAGGAATTCTCTCTCTCAAAGGCTTCGAGGTGGGTAGCTCTCAAACGACAAAAGCCGTGCACTGAAATCTGAGCAGCCAACCGTTTATGGTTGTAGGGGGTGGGCTATTTATAGCCACTTGGCAACCCGACCTGATTTGTCCGAAATGACCCTGGGTCACTAAGGAACTGACACGTGTCTCAACGGTCAGATTTCAAACTCTCATGGCAACTTTACTTGGGCTACAAGCAAAGCTGACTTGTCCGGCTCTGGACAAGATTCGCTCTCATTGTCTTCACTCGAAGACATAGGTTTTTGGTTTTGGCATCACTTCAGTCATTCTAACTGGTTCTCCTGGACCCCACTTAACAGTACGGTGGTTCCTATGACTCAACACAAAGGAAAAGAACTATGAAAGATCTAAGTCTTCGAGCTCCATAGGCTTCATAACGTGTCTTCTTTTGTCATAGTCTTCAATGTGAATATCTTCATATACCACCTTTGACTTCAATATCTTCATACATTTTTAGGGGTCATCTCTGGCAGTAAAACCGAATCAATGAGGGACTTCTACCTGTGTTATCCTGCAATTCTCACAAACACATTAGTCCCTCAACTAGGTTTGTCGTCAATACTCCAAAACCAACTAGGGGTGGCACTAGATGCACTTACATGGCTGATCCTTCTTCTTTCAGTTTTTGTTCGTCATTTCTCAAGCCATTGGACCAGGGCTACTTCCCTATGTGCTGTTAATGTATTAAGTAGTTCCTTCGAATTTGTAGTATTAGTTAGTTTGAATGTGGAAGTACCTTAATTTTTAGGAACGAAATGTTGCTATGTATGACCAAGGGTTTCATACCTTAATCTTTGGATAATTAATTATGTGAACTGTTGGATGTGGCGCATAACGAAACGCCTCTACCATTGATACTAGTTCAACATGTCGGTCCAATTAGAGACCAGCCACTACCATATAGAACAGTTAGCATTTCATACTACAACCTGTCACGTACAAAACATCACACAGTGGAAGCACATCCCTAAGCACCTTGCATTGTACAAGGTCTTAGAGACAAGCCTCTACCATATATAACAGTTACCATGTCACACTACAGCCTATAAAACATCACACAGTGGAATAATCATAGCTAGTAGAGCATTAGGTACCAGTTAATAATAGTTGCAATCCATGACAAGCAATAGTACCTAGATATGAGTAGATATAGGTACGGTAATACACGACAAGTACTCGCAAACAAGAGCTAACATAACAAGTTCATTTCAGATTGATACATGGCCCACCGCAGTTCTAAATGAGGTGGATGGTGATCATCATCCTCAAGTCATGGCGACGGGTGTTCGCAACAGTGAGTAGGATGGCCTGTCCTACCCGAAGATTCTTGGCACGAAGGAACTTCTTCCACCCTGCCCTGCTCAAGACAGTGCGACCGTCCGTGTCCACTGCATAGGCATAGCTGGTGATGGAGCCCGTTCTGGTAAGGCGTAGTCCAGCACCCATGCCTTCTTCGTCCGGGTCGATGCCACAGCTATCAAGTAACCTCTTAGGTAATTTATGAAAACAGTTGACATGATCATATACATTAGTGGAAATAGCAAAACAGTTGACATGATATATGATCATGTCACGTGCAATTATCAACAAAGCATACACTTCAAGACACATATATCATTGGATTCAACACTGAGCATATATATCATCACATCAGTACACTATACGCCAAGCATCAAATTACTACAGTAATTAGGCATATCATTAGATTACTGCGTACACTAAGCATATCATCGCATATTACTACACTACATGCATGTCATAAAATTCTTCACTAAATGAATTCTAAACTAGGCCTCTCATCACAGTACTACAACATGCATATCATATGAACTACTACACTAACTAAGCATGTATATCATGTAATTACCACACTAAGTAACATACCATGATATGCCGTTTAACATTCGTCCTTGTGAGGCGGGTCACGAATGGCTTCCCTAGGTAGTCTTCACGTAGCGGAAGCATGTCCCAGAGTTTTCCGATTTCCTCGTCGCCCAGTCTGAGTCCTTGGGCATACAGGTATTCAACAAGTGGGTTCTCATCATCATCAGAATCGTCATCATCTGAATCAGCACCATCTTCCTCCTCATGAACTTCATCCTCACTATCCGGAATCAAATTTAGATAGATAACAGAAATCCTGGGCCTATCTTTTCTGAAGGAGAAGCTGATCAATTCACCCCCACTAAGACGCATGTGGGCGATGAAACGATCCCAATCATCTCCTCCTATCTGGGTTATCTTTCGCCCCTTCTCGACCTGCATAGTGTATGGGCCCCCAAGAGCATCGAAGGTCACGGTGTCTGCGACGAGCTCATTGAATGCCAATCTCACATTGCATGGTACGATCTATGTAAGATAAAAACAAATAACAGACACAATACATTAGTGGAAATAGCAAAAAAACAAAAAGAATGTACTGTCAGAAGGTTCATATAAATTGTTACCGCTGCAAAAACAAAAGAAGGCTAGAAGTAGATGCCGAACAGCGTGGCAGTAGAAAGGCTGGTCCGGCACCGTGAGTTGCAGCGTCCACATTGTGCTTCCTCCATTCTACATAGAACGTGTTGAACTCTAAGTTGAATTGTACATAGTACAATACAAAGATCATACATATAATAAATCATAGTGATAACCTATACTGGCAATGGCCAATCAATCTATTTTCTATCATCTACGTAATAAAGCAATGCCAATGACAATGGCAATGCCCGTCTCATCTAAACCTGGGAATAGTTCGGCATCCAAACTAAAACCAGTCCAATCCACAGCACACATCAAAACCAAACCAATCCAGATATTTTCATTTAGAATCTCGACCAAACCGAACTATACATGCTCGTCATCCAACCCAGTCCAAACCGTTTTCAACTTTTGGATTGAATCCAAAGGTTCAAACCGTGGACAAAGCCATACGCGAGGGCACATCATGAATCTAGATCAGACATGGCGTCAAAGCTTGAGAGAGGCGACGAGCTCCGGCCAGCAACAGCGGCTCTTGGATTTGCAGCAGTAGTAGGTGGTAGTGGTGGCTCAAACTAATTGATTGATTTGGTCTCAAACCATAGAAACCAAATCAAGATCCAATCCAAAAACTAAGTTTCAGTCCAAACCAATCGGCTCAAATCCGCCTCCGTAGGGAGACGCGGTTGGGGAAGGGAAGAAGAGAGGAGATCTCACGTACTTGCCGTAGTTGGCGGCGGCCGCGCACCGGCAGCGAAGAGAGGGGTCGTCGAGAGATGGCGGCGACGGCGGCGGCGCTGGTCGAGAAGGGGAGAAAGAAAGATGTGGAGTGGTCGAGACGGGGAGAAAGAAAAATGTGGTACATGTGGTGGCTCGGTTGTGTGGATGACAAGGGGACCCACTTGTGAGACCGATAGCAATTGATGGCAAACCGCAGGAGGTGCACGACCGCGTGCACGACCGCCATGTCCCCACGTGGAATGGGGACGGCCGGGTGGGTGTGTCAAGTCAAATCGGCACCCGCGGCTTCTCGGTAACTCCAAGAGGCAGGAGCAGTGCATTTCTTCCCCAAATCGGGTAGAAAACCCTCGTCCTCTCCCCACCCTCTCTTCCTTCCTCACCACCTCACCACCCTCTCCTCCTTCCTCACCACCCTCCTCCCTTCCTACGCCTCCCTCCTCCTGTCTTCGACCGACGATGAAGCGCGGGCGTGAAGATGCGGCGGACGAGCCGGAGGCAACCATCGGAGCATAGCAGTCTGCTGCCGTGGCTGTAGCCGTGGGTGCAGCGGCTGAGTCCGCCGTAGCGGCGGAAGCTGGTGGTGCAGCGACCGTTGTGCCTGCTCCTGCTGCCATCGCAGCCGTCGAGGCACCCGTCAGCGAGCACAAGGTCGGGGAAGATCTGGAGGAGGAGGAGATGAGAAGGCGTAAGCGCAAGGTGCATGACGAAATCGAAGAGCACATGGAGGAGAACACCATAAAGGAGTTCGACCTAGATAGCAGGAAGGGCAGTGACTTTGACGAGGATGCCATCGACGAGCTATCTGAGGTAGTACTCTGTTTTTTGCTCTGTTTTTTTCATGACATTGGGGTTTTTCTTGTAAACTAGATGAGCATCAATTTCACTTGGGCGTGCTAGTTCTACGTATGTAGGATTGTAGGGATCTAGCATAGATCTTCATGTTGGATGTGGAGTTTTAAATCTGATTCACATTCTGATTCCAGCAGATACTCTGGGTTTTTTTTCATGGCATTGGGGTTTGTCTTGTTAACTAGATGAGCATAAGTTTCACAAGAGATACATTAATGAAAGAAGTGGGGTAATGAACCCAAATACAAGAAAATGTTCATGGCAGGGATACATTAATGAAAAAGTGGGTTAAACAATGGATATATGGCAGGATTCTCCATTGGCTTCCCAAGGACAGTGACAAAATGCTGCAGTTCCTGATTCATTTTAGTTTATGTAGATGAATTAATTTGCACACATGTTCATATATGATTAGTTTGCACACATGTTCATAGATGATCCATTTGCAAATTCTATACAACTTTCCATTTTGCAAAGGAAGTGATCGCTCCCTTAATAATTATGGGCTGACAGTACATATCCACTGGATACCAAAAAATCAAAACATTTCATCTAGCCAATTTTCCACAGTATGTTATCTAGATGACCACATCCACATCTCTCATCAATATAAGCAGTGAGACACCCCATAGCTCCTTTACCAATTTCCTTCTGAAACTTATCAGGGTCTAACAATGTTGGAGAAGCAGTATTGCCGCTGTCAGAAAGAATAATGGTTTCTTCATTCCAGTAGATAGAACAAACCCCCCTTGTGTGAAACATGGAGGAGTATAATGAAGCCATTTTTCTGATTCCAATAGGAATTACACCTGTAACAAGTATCAAATATCATTAAACCAAGCCACTTCATGAAGTCTTTCATGTGTTAATTATGTACTACTTGTGCACTAATCTATAAATGCAACTATTCCACCGTCCATATTTATGCATGTCAGTTTCTTTAGCTCAATTATGTATGTGCACATACGCCTTGTTTCTAGCAAATAGATAGTTGCCATGTTACACATGTGTACTTTCAAAACATTGTAATTAAAGTCAATGTACCATAATAGATTAGCTGAGTTCTTCTATGTGTACTAATTCACTAATTCACAGGAGGATGACGACGACGTGGACTACAGCATGGACAGCAGGCACAGCAAGAGCCGGTACACCCTGAGGCATCTGATTGCTGGGAAGATCATGTACCATTTCTTTGCCAAGATTGGGTGCCCTTTCTGTTGCAAGGTGATCGGTGGCGGCATAGATGGCATGATCCAGCATGCCTTCAGCACTGGCAATGGACATGGTAAGAAGCATGAAGCCAGTACTCTGGCTAAACATGCTGCCTACGCACGCTTCCTCGAGATTGTCAAAGTCAATGAGCCCTACAACATGCATTGAAGAAGGGAGAGAAGTGATGTGCTGCTAGAGTGCTGCTGCTGCCCCAGGACCGCCGTGTCCTGTTATGTTATGTATGTTTGTTTGTTGTTGGAGTCTAAAACTAATGTCCTATGGTGTGTCTGAACCTATGCTGAGCGGTGGTTGATCTACCATTTATGTTAAGAGTTTGCTGCTACTCTGGTTTAGTGTTCCTAGTTGTTAATACTATTTTGGTGATGCATGTTTAAGCCTTGTACAATGCTAGATGCTTAGGGTGGTGCTTAGAAAAATAAACAGGGTATTTCTGAAGCACTAGTGCCTATTTCTACAGGAGAGACGCCTAGTTATGCGTCTACCCTGTACAAATAAGCACATGTGCTTAAGAAAAGCCTGGTTTATTTCTATAAGCAACTGCCCTAAGCACCTTGCATTGTACAAGGCCTTAGCAACTCAAGTATCGTACAGTGGTCTATGTTATGGTTGCTGTGTTATTCTGCCGTACGGTGATGCATGCTAGGAACTCTCATAATATGACTATGGTAGTTATAGCTTGGCATGACTATGTTTAGTGTATAACTCAGCATGTTCATGCCATATCTATGAGCAATTACAACTGAACTATGCATTAATTTTTGACAAAATTAAAGCATGCAAATGATTGCCGATTCCACCTATTGCCAAATCAAGCTTTGTACTGATGATGCATTAGATATTGCAATAAGTAGAGGATGCTCATGATTGCCAAAAGTACCTATTTCCACTTTATGATAAGAACTAAACGTGTATCAAATGATGCTAAAAGTAGAGCATGAGCATGAGAATGTATCAATGCATTAGATATTGCAATAAGTAGAGGATGCTCATGATTGCCAAAAGTACCTATTTCCACTTTCTGATAAGAACAAAACGTGTATCAAATGATGCTAGAAGTAGAGCATGAGCATGAGCATGTATGAATTGATGATCAATTGATGCTACCTATTTGTGTTTGAATGGGCTCAATAAAGCTGGTGTTGGTTTATGCTCTCTGCGTGACCGTGATGGTAACGAAGACACTTGGTTGGCTATGGTCTTGCTGTCAAATTTAAGTTTCAGTTCTTTAAGACTCTTTGTTTTTGCTGCTTGCTCGGGATCGACTAGCTTTCTCGGGCGTCCACGTGCTCTCTTCCTTTTGGGGGAGTTGGGTGCACCATTTTTGGGGGAGTTGGCTGCACCGGTATCCTTCTGGGAGTTGGATGTGTCAGGTTCATTGGAACCATCGGGATTGTTGACTAATTGTACGTCCTCTTCTGAAGCATCAGGTAGAACTTCTTGCTGGGCATCGTACACCTCCTTCTGTATAAGAGAGAGTGCCGCGTTAGTTCTAATCATGAGACTTATGAAATAAATGATATATTCTTCATGTAGCGCTAACCGTTATGGGGAACTTATATGATTCGAGACGAAGCGCATTGCAATTTGAATGCAGTAAGGCTGTACATATTTTCCACCTGAAAATATCTATCCTTGCCTATATTGGATAACCGACACTGACGTCAGCATAGCTTTCAAGATAAACAAAGTACAAATTTAAATTAGGCATTCAATTACCTGGTTCAAAATATCGGTCATTTCATCCCCGTTCCATGACAACATGTACTGCAGTGTCCAAACCGCACATGAAGTCCTGCGATGTTTAGTTAAAGATCAGTAATCTTATTCGCGTACGCAAATAATAATTTATGAGGCCATGCGTACCCATCGGTCTGTTGTGGTATGTTCTCATAGCATTTTTGGTCCATTTGGCAAAATTGATGTTATTAGCTGGTGATATCAACCCTTTCTTGACAGCTTCGTCAATGCAGAACTGAATCGAGTCCACCTAGGGTACGACGAGTTATACATAGGGTTACGGTACTTTGGGAGCTCATGTTCCATGCGGATCAAAAGAGGCAGCAAGAGAACACTTACAAGAGAATCTTCCTTGGTCTTGTCGCAATGATAATTCATGGAGTTCAGAGTCTGAATTTCTTTTTTGTCAAAATTAAACATCATTAGCATCCAATGGTTTTGGTGTACATTGAGTGGGACATGCACCTGCAGTAAAATTTGGGTTGGGTTGAGAACCGAAATTTGTCGTGTACAGTGTGTACGTAAACTATGAAAGTGTGGAAAACGTGTACCTTTCGGTGCCCTACAAATTTTCCTGCTACACGAGCTAACCACGAGGCTGCACATCCAACAGGAACCACCCCCTTCATTTGTAACAGCTTTTCGGTTTCTTGAGGGGATATGATTGAGGTAGTATCATTCTCAATTTGGCTAATGAGAGCATATGCCATAATAACCTGCCAAATTTTCAATCATACAATAATAAGACAGTTGTTGCAGTAATGATGTAGAATAGAGTATAATGGGCTTACATCACCATAAATGTATTTCTCGTCCAAATTTCGCTTCAGATTTTCTGCTGTGAGGGAAATGTCTCCAATTCTAGCTATTTCAACAGGGTCATATGTTCCATGGATGTAAACGGCTGTCTCTATGTCCTCATCCGTGAACTTGTAATCATTACCAAAGATAGGCTTCATCGGAGTTAATTGTGGTTCCTCATTGTTTTCCGTCACATGTCTTGCACTTGGTGTACTCGAAGTCCCTGTCGTGAATTGGCTAGCCCTAGGAGTTCCTGTCAGGGATGAATTGCACACATTGACTTGATCCTACAATGAACAAAGGTAGTTCATCATTAGTTTGTTACTTTTAGATATTAACGTGTTGGGCCAATTTTGATCACCTGCACGCCTCCTTTCTGTGACACTAATTGTCGGTTCCTTGTAAATTCGTATTTTAAGTCCTGTAACAATGCAAACAATAATGAACATGAAGGAACATATTCATAAAAAATAATACAAAATGCACAGTATGACATACATGGAGTTCCCTCCTTAAGTCTTTAATTTCGTCCTCGGCCTTCGACAACCTAGGATTAGTGCCAGTTTTAGTCTTCATGTCGATCAAGTCTTCACCTAGAGTCTGGTATTTGACATCAAATCTGTGCTCAATTTCCATTAACTTCCTGCATACCTTCTTTTCATGATCAGCAATGCGTGCATTCATGACTTCAACTACCATTTCAATCTGTGTAAACAAAATAAAACCCCGTTGGTAACAATAGCTAAATGAATGAGGTTCCATGACACCTATTTGTGATATTGCAAAAGCAAATAGTCTCTGGAGTACATACTTGCTGGCTACTAAATTGCTGTCCTTGTGATGGTGCTCGATACGAATCATGTTGATGCACATGTTCATCTTTTTTTCTTGGAAAATTATTAGAATTATTGGACGGTCGTTGAGGAGCACAAATTTCCATGACAACCTATTTTTTTAAATATAATGAACCATTAGTACCAAATAAAAAATCGGATATAGAAAGTTCAATTGTAGATAGGTACCAGCCTGTTATGAAGACCTCCTTTCTCGTAAGCATCGCTTCTTAAAGTAGCCATCATTTCGTCCCATCGTGCGATCAATGGAGGGGGTCTAGAAGCATACATTAATCGGCCACTACACACGTGCTCCCAGTACCAATAGTACACAATAAATTAGTTCATCACCATACAGATATGCAACAGAACAATAATTAAAGGACATTAAGTAGTGATCTATCACTAACCTGGAGCAGAATTAGATTTCCTTGTAGATTTACGTGATCTCGATTTCTAAACTTGTGAACGGACTTGAAGAAGTGATTAAGTGTGAAACATCCCCAGTTAAATTTCCGAAGGTTTTCAGGATCTGTAACAAGGTTGAGAAATTTCGAGTCCACATAATGTTGTGTTGTTGGTGCTAGAACAGTACCAATTGCGTACAGAATGAACCGCCTCAGGAAATCACCGTCTGGGGCTTTGGAAGCTCGAATCGCCGTTTCGAGGTCAGAAATCAAAATTTGCCCATTGTTTGCATAGGCGGTAAACAATTCTGTGTCGGTTTGCATTTCCAGATGTGGCTCTATATCCTCCCCTTCTATCGGAATGCCAAATATACCTTGCACGTCCTCTCTTGTTATAGGAATTGGCGTTTTACCGATGGTCATGGATTGCGTGTCCATATCTATGCTCTTGGCTAGTCTAACCAACATTATGCACCGTAGAGTCACTTCATGCATTTGGGTTAGACCGCCAAGACTGGTTTCTAATATGATGTACTTTTTGTGGTCTTGTGACAACAGTTTCATGGTTTTTCCGAACCTTGTCTGTGAGCATACTAACTTCATATGACCATGCTTTTCGGCGAGTTCCTGTTACATGCCATTAAATATTACTGAGTAGACATGAATTATGTGTACGAAACGATTGTACACAAACAGTAAATTACTTACCGCATCGGTAATTTCGGAGATGGGCTTTTCTCCATTATTAAGGTTCGTATCTGAAACTGACATTGTTGCCTCGTATGCAATGATAAAATCAGGCTCAATTAATCTGAACAAAATTGGAAAATGTATAACAAAATTAGCAAAGAATTAATTTTAACAAAATTAACTGGGTCATTTAACATATGATCCACTTATGGGTTTAAGCACAGAACCTATTTGGGTGCAAAACCTATGAGGGTTCAACAACTAAAGCATCGGCGGACAACGATTATAAAGAGTTACGATCAGCTAATACCTTATCTCGGAGATGGTGCCACCGAGTAGATGGCGGCGGTTAGTGCGTCGGAAACTATAAGTGCCGGTATAGCACGGTCGACGGCGCAAAGGAAAAACGGCACGTTTACGCGAGGAGGAGGCGGCGAGAAGAACACTGACGTCCGAGCCCTCAGATCACGTTGGCGGTGGGCGGCGAGTGGTGGCCGCCGACTCCTGTATTCCGTGGGCGACCGGCGTCTCCGATCTGATCTTGCAGCGGTCGTGGGAGGTGCGGACGGCCCGGGTGGTTAGAATGCGGAGCTATAATCGCGGGATTTAGGGAGGGGTGGGCCGTGTGAGTTATGTGAGATTTGGATAAATGATATAAAGAAATAAGAAAATCTTGTGAACTCGGTGTGGGGTTTATGGGGTTTAGGGTTATTAGGGTTTAGGGGTTTAGGGTTATCAGTGGTTAGGGTTATCAGGGGTTAGGGTTATCAGGGTTTAGGGTTGAGTGTTTACATGCAAGCCCGGAAATGCGCGTGTCAGAGAACGTACTTGCATGTATATGTACTAATGATCCCAAACTTTCTTAATGGCATCCCATGACCACATAGAGAATGAATGCATAATGGTTTCCATGTTGGGCAAAATTTTGAATGTTTTTACGGTTTAGTGGGGGGGGGGGGTTAGGGTTATCAGGGTTTAGGGTTTAAGGGTTTTAGGATTGACGGAATTATGTTTGTCTTACGGTGGACGTAGCACACACACCGGACATTGATGGAGCGTTGGTCTACAATGAATTCCCTCCGGTACCATCAATCCAGTCCGTTGAATGGCTGGGCCGACAAACTTCGTGCCACATAGAGCATGCATCCATCCACTGGACCGGATCAATGTTGGGTTGGTTTCATACAGGTGAGGAAAGCAGCTAGTGCTTTCGGGGTGTTGACATGCTAGGCCAGAAATGCGCGTGTCAGAAATCGTACTTGCATGTATAATCCCAAACTTTTTTCATGGCATCCCATGACCCCATAGAGAATGCATGCATAATGGTTTCCATGTGGGGCAAAAATTTGAATGTTTTTACGGTTTAGTGGGGGGGGTTAGGGTTATCAGGGTTTAGGGTTTAAGGGTTTTAGGGTTGACGGAACTATGTTTGTCTTACGGTGGACGTAGCACACACACCGGACATTGATGGAGCGTTGGTCTACAATGAATTCCCTCCGGTACCATCAATCCAGTCCGTTGACTGGCTCGGCCGACAAACTTCGTGCCACATAGAGCATGCATCCATCCACTGGACCGAATCGATGTTTGGTTGGTTTCATACAGGTGAGGAACCCAGCTAGTGCTTTCGGGGTGTTGACATGCTAGGCCGGAAATGCGCGTGTCAGAGATCGTACTTGCGTGTATAATCCCAAAAATCTATCATGGCATCCCATGACCACATAGAGAATGCATGCATAATGGTTTCCATGTGGGGCAAAAATTTGAATGTTTTTACGGTTTAGTGGGAGGGGTGGGGGGTTTAGGGTTATCAGGGTTTAGGGTTTAAGGGTTTTAGGGTTGACGGAACTATGTTTGTCTTACGGTGGACGTAGCACACACACCGGACATTGATGGAGCGTTGGTCTACAATGGAGTCCCTCCTGTAGCATCGATCTGGTCCGTCGACTAGCTCGGCCGACATACTTCGTGCCACATAGAGCATGCATGCATCCACTGAACCGGATCAATGTTGGGTTGGTTTACATGTACATGTACAGGGACCCGAAATGCGCGTGTCAGAGATATACTTGCGTGTACATGTACCATCCGTTCCATCCACTGGCTGGGCCGACAACCTTCGTGCCACATTGTTCACATTGTCCAATTAACACTTTGTATAGATTTTTTTGGTAAAAAATGAACGAAATAATGCAACTAATCTGAACGTAACATTTGGCATGTATCAAACCAAGTTGCCACTATTCCTCAAAAAAAAAGAACCCAGTTAGCCACTAATTGCGCCAAACATATCTCGTAATTACGAACGAAAATGGGTTGACAATTATATCTGGAAATTGTTGGACTGAATTTATTGCTCTTCCTTTTTTAGAGAATAATAAGTTAGAATGGTGGGCAGCGGGTTGGCACGGGCACGGCGATGGCTCGGGCTTGTGTGATATGTGGTTCGACCCGTGGTCAGTGCACATGTTTTCGAAGCCCTGAAAAGATCGCGCTCGTTAAAAAAAACTTGCATCGAAGCGCAGTACTTCAAAATAACTAATTAACCCTACAATCACGGATATATACCTTCCCATTCTATAACATATCTACCCTATCCTAACCACCCCCATCTACCTTGTTTCTCCTCACATAGCCATCGCCGGGATCGCGCCATCGCTTCTCAAGCGACCACGCCGACGCCGGATTAAAAAGATCTCTTCCACGGCTTCTCTCATCTTCGATTGCAGTGCTGATTATTTTTTCCATTGATTCGACCAACAAGTAATTTCCGAAGAGATTAGAAAATCCAGCTTTTGCCATAGTTGAGTAGTTCTGGTGTGATTCGAGTACAGGATGTCATGCAAGAGCTCTTTGATTGATAGTTTGTACTAGTTGATCGTACGAACTGATTATGAATATTTTTTCACGGTTGTATTGTTTCGAATTAGTTGGATGAGGGTGTGGATACAGTTTTCATACTATGGGTATATGTGTTGCTGTAGGGACCATGGTCTCAGAGGCGCATAACAACCGTGCGGAGTACGACAAGTCTTTGCATGAAGCGCGTCGGGAGATCGACTTGAAGGTGCAAAAGGATCGCGCTGAGGTAGATAAGAAACTGAAAAAAGAACGTTCATACGTGGACAGGATGATAAAGGAGGAGCGTGAGGAGTTTTCCCGTAAGATGGCGAAGATGCGTCTTGAGATTGAAGAAAAGTATAAGAGGGACTGTGAGTACATGGAAAAAAAGTTTGTCTTAGGCTACAAGGAAATGCATCAAACGTTGCAGAAGGACCGGAAGCTTGTGGACAGTATTATACAGACAGAGCGAGTCAGGATGGATGCCTATGTGTTGCAGGCACGTGCGGATATGGACTAAGCTGCTACAGGAGTGGTCGGACATGGATTATAAGGCCATGCTGGAGAAGGTCCGCTTGGAAGGACATATGTTAGAAAACCGTGCGATCTCGCGGCCACCCCGACAACATGTCTTCAATTATTCTCCCCCTGTAAGTATCTCGCACCGATTCTATATATTAAGGACCTACGTATTCTATGATACAAACATCTTCAATTTGTGGCAACCTTATGTCGGCGATTGTATGTAGGCTAAGCATCATGAGACGGCACAGTCGCCATTCACTCGAGACATTGCGATAGAGTCACCCGTTCAATGCCACATCAGTCCACCCCAACAACATATCGTCAATTCTCCCCTTGTAAGTACCTCGCAACGATGCATACCCAAGATATGGTATGACCTTTCAAAACTTGTGTGTAAACCCACTATCGACGTTTCATACGCAGGATAAGAAAACTGTGATGGCAGAGTCCCCAGTCACACCACATGAAGGATACATTCCACATAATAAGGTGAGAAGGTTTGAGATGGCACAATCCCCAGTCACTCCACATGAAGGATACATTCCACAAAAGCAGGTAACAACGCCGCAATGTTGCTATGCACATAAAAAATTATGTTTGCCCCTTTACTCATTGAATGTATTAACTCTGATGTGAGATACTAGGTGCTGGTCATGGAATTTTTTGTTAGTAGGGATGATGAGATGTCACATGTCCCGAGAGCATACTTTGATGAACACCCGGCAGAAGTCAGAATTTTTGAACCCGCCAAAGTGACCTACGATCTCATTATGAGTGAAATGAGAGATACTTTTGGTTGCAAACTGGGAGCAGAACTGTACTACTTCTTACCCGGGTCTGCGTGGAAGCTGCCAGAAGGAATGTTCTTGATTGCAGGACCAGATGATGTACAAAAAATGCTTTCTGATCTGAATGGCAGCAAGACATGTCACCTGTACATTGTGTACAATAGAACTACGGGTTGTTTTCCCGAGGATGACATTGATTCCGAGGTTCAAATTTTACATGTTACATGCATCTAGTTTATGGCTACGTCTTTTTTGAGTTCTTCCTAATACAATTCCTATGGTTTTCTACAGGAAGTGAGAATCCAAGAAATGGAGGGTCTTGCTAGAGAGTTGGCAGAGAAAGACCAAGAACAACTTAAGTTGTATGGTTACATTGATGTTAAAGAGAAAAAGATTGAAGCACATGGGTCGTCGCCAAGCCCGACGCAATCTCCAACGACGCAACGCAAGAGGTCACTGGATTTTGGCAGTGCAGAAGACAATATGGAGTAGGCTCAATTGTTTTTCAACCAGTTTAAGCTTCAAACCAGGATTATTTAGTTGCAAACAAACATTTTGTTTTCTGTTTCACACTATGTTCGCAATTATGGTAAAATTTATTCATGAGACAGTTCTTTGAACAACAATGCATGTGTTTTATGATCAATCATACAGTTGTTTCTGAGTTGTTTTGAGATGGCATTGTGTCTAAAGAAGTTTCCATCTATAAAACTTGGCACGCAGTCGCATCGGAATCGCGTATCACGCGAGAGGCGTGCGTCGCACGGGAGAGCGTCGCACGCGAGCTTGTTTTCGGGAAGAAATCATAACATATTTCGGATAGATAAAGTTCACGTCCGCCACCCGCGCATGCAAAACCACGTCGCCGCCATTCCCATGCATGCATGCCTCAGGCGCAGACAACGAGACGGCCCATCCGAATTAGGCCCATCCGAATTAGGCCCATCCGAAGTAGGCCATTAGAACCCTCCCCCCACTCCACCTATTCCCCTCGCACTGTGGCCTCCCTCCCTCCATCGCTAGATCCCCCACTCGCCCCCCTCTGTCCTCCGCCCCTGCACACCGTCGGCGACTCCACCCCCGCCGCCCCCACGCCCCCCGAACGGGATCGGCCGGATCCATCTCCTCAACCACCGCAGGACAGCGCAGGTACCCCAGTTTCTGTTCACGTCTCAATGGTATCCATGCTGATAATGCTAGGTAGATTGACTAAGTGTAGCAATTTTGTGCCACCAATCCACTTTTCTAGAAAATACTTGCTAGAAAACCATCTGAAACTTGTGATGCTTGCTACTGTATAATATAGGACTTTTCAAAGTTCTGTTATGATGGCACTATTGGACACATACAGTAGAGCTGCGTTTTTAGTTGTTATACTTTCAGTTACCATCACTGCTTGGGAAAGGCTGAATTGGATGTATTCAGGTCTGTAGTTGATAGTGTATCATCATAATGTAGGTGCTGTGTTGTGTGATTCTTCATGCTGAGAACTTCAGCTTTTTCAGTTATAGTGAAAGGCTTCTGTATAAAAAAACTACTAAATGATCAGAAAAACTTCTAGACAACATTCTGTATGATCTGACCAAAACTTGAACTAAATGATCACCAAAAGTTGAAGGATTTTGCATCACATCACAACCATAAGTGTTCTGCACCAGCATCATAACAATCACATAACTACATAACAAAAGCAAACTTGTTCATCATTACAAAAGCAAACTTGTTCAACATAACAAAAGCTAACTTGTTCAGCATTACAAAAGCAAACTTGTTCAACCACATAACTGCAAACTGAGACACATAATACCACAAACAACTCAATATCCCCAGTACTAGGGGTCATCCCAATGATCCTCCGCCTCTTGCCAGTACTCCAAACCTTCTTTGACGATTTTGATTTTCTTCCATGCCTCGTAGGTGACGTACGCATCTTTCGCTGCGTACTCGATGAGGTTGTTTGGCAGTGGGCTGCCCCCCATAGTTTGTGGTCCAATTCCTTGTTGATCTTCTGCTTTATTTCCTTGTACGATGGGTGGATGAGGCTGGCTGCAAACTCAGCCAAAGCCTGCCACTTCTTTCCATTGTTTGGAACTCTCCATTTGCGCTGCATGTCGACGTACTTGTCAGGGTTGATCTCCAAACCAGACAATTTCAGCTTCTCCTTGTCACCTCCAATGGAGAAGCCAACAAAGGTGTACAGCTTCTTCTCCTGCAGGAGCGGGCGGAGTTCCTTGGGCCTGCATCAAATTCATCTACTTCAAAAACTTCAGAAACTACTAATTAGACATAAAATTCAGAACTAGTATTGCATCTACTCCAGAACTTCAGAACTAGTATTGCATCTACTTCAGAACTTCAGAACTATTGCATCTACTTGAGAAACTTCAGAAACTTCAGAACTATTGCATCTACTTGAGAAACTTCAGAAACTACTAATTAGACAGAAACTTCAGAACTTCAGAACTAGTATTGCATCTACTTCAGAACTTTAGAACTATTGCATCTACTTCAGAAACTTCAGAAACTACAGAAACTACTAATTAGACAGAAACTTTAGAACTTCAGAACTAGTATTGCATCTACTTCAGAACTACAGAACTATTGCGTCTACTTCAGAAACTTCAGAAACTACTAATTAGACAGAAACGTCAGAACTTCAGAAACTTCAGAACTGGATGTTTTTACCATTTGGTTGCCGCGGTGATGTGGTATACCAGGACGAGATCCTCCACGCATAACTGTAGAACTGCAGCCTTTTGCGGAGGTTCATCTTCCCTCGTATACTCGACATCAACGCCGATCGACCGAGAAAGCATGCCGCCGAGCCTCCTCCTGATCTCGCGGATCCTCTTGTCGGCTTCGTCTGGATTGCTGGTGCATATGACATCCAGCTTCTCCTTCTTCAGGTGGATATCAACCATGAGCGGCACGGTGTAGTCCTGCTTCTGCCCGGGGACCGGAACGTCGTCGTCGACCACCAGCGGCTCCTTGCCAGACGCCTCACCTTGGTGATGCTTGGCAGACAGAGGGGAGTTTCTCCATGATGCCTCTGCCATTCTCTTGGCAGACGGAGGGGAGTTGCTCCACGATTCCTCCGCCATTGCCCTCTTGGCCAGCGATGGTGGAGGCAGAGGGGAGTTGCTTGATGGTGGAGGCAGAGGGAGGTAGAGGGAGGAAGATGGAGTGGCAATGGAATGAGGAGGGAGGCAGATTGAGCGGCAATGGAATAGGAGGGGAGTTCCCTGCGTCGTGGGGAGTTGCCAGTGGAGGGGAGTTGTGGGGAGTTGCCAGTGGAGGGGAGACGTGGGGAGTTGCCTCAAAAACTCAAACGTCCTGCCCTTTGGCCCTTGAAAAATCTGGAGGGGAGACGTGGGCCCTTTGGTTTGTCCTGTTTCTGAAACAAAACAAAAAAATAACAGCCATATTTTGCTCTCACTGCAACCATATTAAGAGATCAAAAATGGCACCAAAAAGCCACTGCAGCCATCCTAAATGGCACGAAAACAGCACCAAAACAACATCAGCCAAAACAGGAAAAAATGCATCCATCGATCGTTCTTTATTTCTTCTAACATTCCGTGTTCTGTGCAGTGAGATAGACACAACGCTACAAATGCAGGCTGACAACGCCCGCGATTTCATGACCATCAGGACAGACGGCGGCTTCATCCATGCTCCGGTCCCACAAGTTGAGTCGAAAGTAGTGATGCTATGTGTAGTTCTGAAACATTGATTGGCTCATGTTGTAATTAAACTTTAATGAATTGTATGTCTCTTTGGTTTGGACAGTCGTTCAACTTAGATGTAATCGATAGTATTTATTACTAGGACCATGAATTGTGCTATTAATGTCTTGCTTTTCTCTTCCGATCCTTTTGTTGCATACTTATTTATTGCTTATGTATTGTCTGTTGTTTGGCTTGTGCATAGAGATGCCGTCGTATGTCGTGTACAAGGGTAAGGTTCCCGGAGTCTACGACGACTGGGAGGAGTGTCGGAGAGAGGTTCACCATTTCAGCGCTAACAGTTACAAAGGGTACACCACTAGGGCGGAGGCGGAATCTAGATACGCCCGCTATCTAGCGGGAGAGAGGAGGGAGCGTTGGAGGAACCGGATGAAGACCAGTTTCATTGCGATGATGGTCATCGTGATGACCGCAACTCTCTTCTATGTGATGGTAGTTTAGATGATCGATATCGACTTGTAATGTGAAGACAAACTCGCTACTCGCGGTCTTGAGACTTGTAATGTTCTATCTTTGTTCGGTCTTTTGAATTCGGAGACTAATATGATGGATTGTATTCGGAGAGCTATCTTCTATTGTATTGGATGAATGTGTTGTTGCTGTGTGGTGTTGTCTATATTCTGTCCAATAATATATTTTGTAACCTGTGAAAATATCAGAAATGTGCATTTTTTCGACCACCTCCAAATCACCTCAGTTTTGGCACACATGATCTCTTCCACAAACAAAACTAGGTTTCCAAGTTTTTGTATTTTTTTGAATTTTTTTGAATTTATAATGCCCTCTAGACTGACTGCTGAAAACATCGGTCTATGCCTCAAGGGGGCATTGTAAAATAATTTTTTTTAAAATTTTCTTGCATACACATGTTTTGCACACGTGGGTGACCATGTACAAGAAAATTTGGGTGATTTGGAGGTGGTGGAAAAATTCACGTTTTTTCAAAAACTGGCTTAAGTTAAGACCAAATGGTCCCTCCGGGAATGCGGGCATTTTTTCGACCACCTCCAAATCACCTCAGTTTTGGCACACATGATCTCTTCCACAAACAAAACTAGGTTTCCAAGTTTTTGTATTTTTTTGAATTTTTTTGAATTTATAATGCCCTCTAGACTGACTGCTGAAAACATCTGTCTATGACTCAAGGGGGCATTGTAAAATAATTTTTTTCAAAATTTTCTTGCATACACATGTTTTGCACATGTGGGTGACCATGTACAAGAAAATTTGGGTGATTTGGAGGTGGTGGAAAAATTCACGTTTTTTCAAAAACTGGCTTAAGTTAGACCAAATGGTCCCTCCGGGAATGCGGGCATTTTTTCGACCACCTCCAAATCACCTCAGTTTTGGCGCACATGATCTCTTCCACAAACAAAACTTGGTTTCCAAGTTTTTGTATTTTTTTTGAATTTATAATGCCCTCTAGACTGACTGCTGAAAACATCGGTCTATGCCTCAAGGGGACCTGCATGCAAGAGTCGGGGACCTGCATGTGAATAGTGATTCATCAAGGCCTTGACAGCTACTGGCATAGCGGCCGCCGCCCGATTTGCATGCAGCGAAGATGAACGTGCATGGAGGTTTTTCAAAGATTTCCAAACACACCCCAGTGGGCCCCGCTTATTTAAAAAATACGTCAGTCATTATTGCTCTGTAAATGAAGAATATGCATGATGATTATGAATATGCATGACAACCATAGTAAGGGTGAAGAATCATAGTGCCCAATTTGTCGAAATACATCATCATTCTTAAAGTTGGACATCAAATGATACACACAGAAAATGGAAACGAAAGATGTCGAACTAATACAGTAACATGGCAGTACAACCGCACTTCACTAAATTACTGTCACGATGAAATAGAATGTAAAGACCACGTCACACAAAGCTGAATGGCACACGACTTTCTCTGGCTCATCGTCGGTTCATGCTGTATGTAGATATCACAGTTCAGCCTCGAGATCCTACATAGAAGAATACAATAAATCACATGGACATCAATTACGAGTAAAACACATGCAAAAAAAATATGAACATATTTCGTACCTCTAGCAATTTAGCGCATTTACGTCGATTGTGACCTGGTTTCTTGCAATAGCCACAGATATTCTGTGATCTTGACTTCTTTGTCTTTTCCTGCAGCCTTTTCTTCGGTGCACCTCGTCCTGGCACATGCACGGGATCCAGAACCTTATCAACTTTCTGCGAGTGCGGCATCAGCGGGCCAAACCTAATGCTGTTATGCTGAGCATTAGTTGACTCCTTGCTGTCAGCTTGTTCAAAACTTGATTGCTTGCCATGATGTTGTGCTTGCAAAAGCATCTTTAGACGGTGATAGTCCTCATCAGAGTGGCATGCCTGGAAACTTGCGGCGTGACTACAATTCCGCAACTCGCGGTACCTCTGCAGGCTTACCGAATAGTCATACATCTGGTTTTTTCTGGTAGGTGCGTATGCACATTTTGCATTCATAGTCCACCTAGTGGGAATGCAACAACCAGGCAGAATTGTTTGTTTTAAAATCCCCAATATGTAAAAAATGTGGGAACATGGTGTGCCTGCGCATTCCAGCTTACGGCAAGAACAACTCACCCTGTGCAAAAGACCTCCTTGCTCTTCAATGCGCACTCCAAACTTATTATCCATTCTTTCCTGCTTGGACACAACATAGGTGGAATCTTCTGATCCACCTAGTATCTCTCTAATCTGACATTTGCTGACAGCATCTATGCTCCATAAGACCATCTTAAAGACACTAGGTGTGAAAACTGTTGCGACGTGTTTCTCAAGCGGCGAAGCATTTTCCTTTGTAAATGGAACGGACTGCAAGGCTTTGACGTCATGGAGAGCTTCGTTAATCCGTCGCGACGCAAGGCAATGCTCATAGTGCTCTAGCATTTCAAACAACGACATCTTACCCTCAAGATGCGTATGTAGCACAGAGTTCAAGCTCTCACTCCTCTGATTGCTGCTCAATCCTAGGAAACAACGCCCCTCAAGATATGGAGCACACCACAACTTTCTCATCTGATACATCTGATGCAGCCAAGACTCCTCACTGGTTACTTTATTCCGTTGTAAGAATTGTATCCATTTTATCTCATGCTCTTCAATGGAAGAAGTATCATAAATGAAAGATCTGAATTCCTCCTTTACGTCGTCATCATGCAGATGGCGTACAATATTCTACTGAATGTGCCATATACATAGTCTATGGTTTGAGTCTGGCCAGACCACCCTTATTGCTCTCTGCATTGCAAGGCCCCCATCTGTGATCACAGATATCGGATGCTTCTGTGCCATGCAATCAGAAAAGGTCCGCAACATCCACTCGTATGCCTGGCTTGTTTCATGAGAAATTATACCACAGCCAAATATAACAGTGCTGCGGTGGTGATTCAACCCGACAAAAGGCACGAATGGCAGATTGTATTTGTTGGTTCTGTATGTGCTATCGAAAACAATGACGTCTCCGAAAGCCTCGTAGTCAAGTCGCGATTGACTATCAGCCCAGAACAGTCCCTTCAGATGGCCATGCTCGTCTACCAAGTACTTGAAGAAAAAATCCACATCTCGCTCTCGCCTCGCCATCATGTGCATGATCACCGTTTTAGCATCACCGGCACTGATTGTCTCCTGCTTATTAGCATGGCAGAAATTATAAACGCCCCTCTTTATGCATCCAACCTTATCAAATCCACCGTATTGAAAGCACAAAATATCCATAATACGGTATTTGCGGATCCCACATTTTTCCATGTCCGCAATGTCCGCTTTCTGCTCATCGCTAATTCGTCTGTGCGAACGCAGCAGACAAGAAAGATCCCGTGGGGCTAGAGGATGGCTGTGCTCATCGATGAAATCCTTGACAAACCACCGACCGGTTTCCTCCTGTCTCGTAATGACCAATTTAGCATTACACCCAACACGAGTTAAACTTCGTGGCCTCCTTTTTCTATCTTCCATCTTTCTTTTCATGTGCTTATCTTCGCGAAACCCTTGACGACTACACACAATTTTCCTTAAAATTATGTATTTGTTGGATCCATCCCACTCAACATAGCTTTTCCTCACACTAATACCTTTTTCAAGAGCATATTTGTTGTAG